>NC_133384.1:35232954-35293379 GCF_049309525.1 Garra rufa
ATATATATATATATATATATATATATATATATATTATTAAAATATATTAATATATATATTATATTATAGTCATTATATATTATAAAAATTTAAACATATTTTTATTTTATAAAATAAAAATATCCATCTGCTTTCCAACTACTATAATACTTGTTTCCTAAAAGTTTTAAATAAAACATTTAAAACGAGAAGTGAATTCATCCTAGGAATTTAAATTCAGGGCAAACTTGAAAGCATATTATAAAAAAAAATAGCACAGATTATCCGCAAAAAGAGAGCGTGGAAAAGACCGAAAGTGAGCGAGCGAGACAGAAAGAGGCTGTGGGCTTGGCAGATAAAGGGTTACAAGCATTTTATAATCAGTTTAGTGTTGAATCTATAATTTTAATTTTTTTTTTCAAATAGATTTTTTTTTTCAAATAGTGTAGTTTTTTTTATTAATAGAGATAAAAATATAATATAGAAAAAAATAAATCTGCTTTCCAACTACAATAAAGCTTGTTTCCTAAAAGTTTTAAATAAAACATTACAAATTTAAAAAAATTGAACTTTTAAAAACTTCTCTGTACCTCCATTTTTAAAGAGAAAATTAAACGTGAACGAGAAGCGAATTCATCCTAGGAATTTAAATTTGGAAATACTGCAGGGCAAACTTGAAAGCATATTACTAGAAAAAGAAAAAAGAAATAGCACGGATTATCCGCAAAAAGAGAGAGTGTGGAAAAGACAGAAAAAAGGGTTTGGGCTTGGAAGATAAAGGGTTACAAGCATTTTATAAGCAGTTTAGTGTTGAATCTATATTTTTTTATTTTCAAAATGTGTAGATTTTTTTTTTTATAAATAGAGATAAAAATAATATAGAAAAAATAAAATATTATATTATAAAAATATAATAAAAAAAAATCCATCTGCTTTCCAACTACTATAATACTTGTTTCCTAAAAGTTTTAAATAAAACATTTCAAATTTTAAAAAATAGAACTTTTAAAAACTTCTCTGTACCTCCATTTTCAAAGAGAAAATTAAACGTGAACGAGAAGCGAATTCATCCTAGGAATTTAAATTTGGAAATACTGCAGGGCAAACTTGAAAGCATATTACTAGAAAAAGAAAAAAAAAATAGCACGGATTATCCGCAAAAAGAGAGAGTGTGGAAAACACAGAAAGAGAGTGAGCGAGACAGAAAGAGGCTGTGGGCTTGGCAGATAAAGGGAGAGTGTTTGGGAAATGGGCTGCAGACTGAGAGGCTTCGAGCGCCTCTTTATGAGCCGGGGGGAAAAAAATTCTAGATTATGCGTATGGGAAACGGAGTGTAGTGAGTACAGTGGCCCCTGAACCCCTGGGAAACGAGCAGTGGTTGGGGAGGGGGCTTATGGGTTGTGAGGGTAATTGCTGGGGGGGGTGTTCGAGGGTTGGCCGGTCGACCGACTGTGTGCCAGCTCACACTGGGTGGCATCCGCACAGGCACGTTGACATCATGAGAACGAAAGAGAAAGAGAAGAACAAAGTGGTTTCAACTCTTTACCTCACAGTTTTAAGCAGATTTTAATTTAAATAGAAATGATTTCTATTGTATAAATACTTAAACTAAATAATGCATACTTATAAGTAAAAAAATATTAAACGTAAATTTTGTGTTTAACATATATAAAATATATATAAAATAATAAGTATTATTTTAATAATTAAAAAATAAATTTTATATTAATTAACTATATAGAAATTGGATTTTAAAATATTTTAAATTAATTAATTTAATTAATAATTATAGTTTATAGTTTTTATTATATAATTGTTATCAAGCTATATAATATAATATAATATTTTTATAACTAATATTGATATTAGTGTGTTATGTTGTAGCACAAAGATGAGATTAGTGTGTTTCGGTTAAAAAAATTACTACGATATAATAAAATATTTCTGATGTAATTAACTAATGAATAATATTATAATAAATAAATGAATAAATAATTTAAAATGTTATTAGTATTTATTAGGGTGTTATTTTTAGTATTTATTTATATTTTATAACATTCTATCATTAATATTGATATTAGTGTGTTATTTTGTAGCACAGAGATGAGATTAGTGTGTTTCGGTTAAAAATATTACTACGATAAAATAAAATATTTCTGATTTAATTAACTAATGAATAATATTATAATAAATAAATAATTAAAAAAGTTATTAGCATTTATTTAGTAGTATTTTTTTAGTATTATAATATTTCTATAACTAATATTGATATCTATTTATTTAATTATAATAAATAATGAATAAATACAATTCAAAAAGTGTGAATTTATTAAGTACAATATTTGTAGTATTTATTTGCAGCTTTTTTATTATATATTGCAATATTGCAATATAAATACTATACTAATATAAATATAATATATAAAAAAATATTAAGCAACACAAATGTTTCCAGCACTGATAATAAACCAGTATTTTACAATGATTAAAGGATCATGTGACACTGAATATTGTAGTAATGATGCTGAAAAATTCAGCTTTGATCACAGAAATAAATATAAATACATAAAAATTTTAAGGTGTATTAAAATAGAAGAACATTTTATAACATTATATAATGTTTTATAACATATAACATTTTTGCCTATATTTTTGATCAAAGAAATGCAGCCTTGATGAGCATTAGAAACTTATTTAAAATACATTACAAACTTTTGATCGGCAGTCTATATTAATTGTGGATATCTTATATTCCAGGTTATCTATGACCATGAGAACTAGCAAGCAGGACAATTACAGTCTTTTAAATAAAAAAGCCTATTTAAATATTAATTATATGCATCCTGGAAAGGTAAAAGTTCATTCATGTCCACTGGCTCTCAGTCTGTCTGTCTGAATTCACACACTCATTAATTTGATAGTGGAGTTGTGCTCAAATTCCTCTCTCACGCGTCCCACATTCTTTCGCTTTTGTCACTTTTTTTTCTTTCCTCCGTCTCACCCCCCCCAGCCTGTTCTCATAAATTACAGCCGTTCACAAGCCTTGTCCCGTCCACTGACACACACACACACACACACACACACACACACACACACACACACGCATGCTCTGACACGGCCTGCCAGAGTTTATTAGGCACATGTCGACTGAGCATTAAAGACTAAATGAAGGACTAAAGTAGCTGTTCTCATATTCAGACTACACACAGGTTTCTAAGTGTGAAGTACTAGCTGTTGAAGACAGACTCTGATGCCCAGCTGGAATATTATTTGGCAGTCTGAATGTTCCCACTGCTCGTAGTATCAGACACACATTCTTGAGTAGATCTCAGCATCACTATGGGCTCACAGAGCTGGATGATTCATGAATGACTGCTGTAAAGCACAGTCAAAACTTACTATAGTGAAGTCTGACTGTTTATGCAGTTATAAAACAGTATTTTAAACAATAATATCAATAAATAATGTAATTAATAATATAATAATAATAATAATAATAATATGTAAGTATTTTAATATATGTACAATAATATAAACAATGTTAATAAATAATGTAATTCATAATATATTAATATTATGCATATTAATATATATATATATATATATATATATATATATAGTCTAAATACAATGTAAAATACATTATAACTATCTGATTGCACTCTATTAAATATTAAAATCTACATTTATGTGAAGATAACCCCAGTTCATCCTGTATTATAAATAATATGTGACCCTGGACCACAAAACCAGTCTTAAGTCGCTGGGGTATGTTTGTAGCAATAGCCAAAAATACATTGTATGGGTCAAAATTTTTGATTTTTCTTTTATGCCAAAAATCATTAGGATATTAAGTAAAGATCATGTTCCATGAAGATTTTTTTGTAAAATTCCTACTGTAAATATATCAAAATGTAATTTTTGATTAGTAATATGCATTGTTAAGAACCTAATTTGGACAACTTTAAAGGTGATTTTCTCAGTATTTTGATTTTTTTCCACCCTCAGATTCCTGATTTTCAAATAGATGTATCTCGGCCAAATATTGTCCTATCCTAACAAACCATATACCAATAGAAAGCTTATTTATTAAGCTTTCATATGATGTATAAATCTCAGTTTTGTAAAATTTAACCTTATGACTGGTTTTGTGGTCCAGGGTCACATATATGTTTATGCACCCACAAATATTACTTAATAAAGTGCACATTACAAACAATAATGATACATATTATAATTAGAGAATATAACATTGTAATGCTAATATAATATAAATTAAAATATAGTAATTGTAAAATATTTTAAAATAAAAAAATACTATATAGTTATAAAATGATTTATTATAAAATAATATTGAATATTAAGTAAGTTTGATAACAACAATAATATATAGTTATCAACCTATATAAAAGTATATCAATTAATAATTTATTTATTAAATAAATCAATCAATCTGTTATACATGTTATATTAATTACTATAGAAAATTTAATTTTAAAATATCTTACAATAATTATATTTTATAGTTAAATATTTAAAAAATAATTGTGTGTGTGTGAAAATACAATTGTTTAGAAGTAATATAAAATGTATTATAAAATTGTTTATTATAAAAAATATTACATACTGTTTTATATAGTTTGATAACTATAACTATATAACATACATTTACATAACAATATACATTTTTAAATATTTTAAAATACAATTTTTATTAAGAAATATAACATTTATTATAAAATTATTCATTATAAAATCATATTTTACTTTGATAACTATATATATATATATATATATATATATATATATATATATATATATAATATTTTTAAAATATTTCACAATCCAATTTTTATATACTAATTAATATTAAATGTATTATAAAATATATATAATAATTTTAAATTATTTTAAAAATCTAATTTGTATATAGTAGTTTTTATAAAATGTATGTATTTATGTATATTTGTTTATACATAAATACACAAAATATATGTTTAATAATGGTTTACGCATCTCATCTCTGTGCTACAAAATAACACACTAAAATCATTATTAGTTATAAAAAAATTATAACATATAAATAAATACTAAAAAATACTACTAAATAAATACTAATAACTTCTTAAATTATTTATTAATTTATTATAAAATTATTCATTAGTTAACTAAATTATATTGTAGCAATTTTTTAACCAAAACACACTAATCTCATCTCTGTGCTACAAAATAACACACTAATATCAATATTAATTATATAATATTATAACATATATATAAATAAATACTAATTATTAAATGAATACTTTTATTCACCAAGGATGTGTTAAATTAATAAAAAGTGATAGCATAGTTTTACATTGTTAGAAAAGATTTGTATTTTGAAAAAAAATGCTTTTTTTTTTTTGAAGATAATTCTAATAATAAATCTGCATTTTAGAATGATTACTTAAGCCTGGAATAACAGCCGATGAAAATTCGGTTTTGCGACACAGAAATAAATTATATTTTAAAGTATATTAAAATAAAAACCATTTTCTTATATTGTAAAAATATTTTACAGTATTACCGTTTTTTCACTGTATTTTTGATCAAATAAATGCAGTCTTAATGAGCATAAGAGACTAATTTTAAAAAAGTTTTACTGATCCCAAACTTTTGAGTTTTCCTTTGTTTTTGAAAAATGTTTATCTAGCAGTCATTTGTCATCTTAACGTCCCTCTCTCGCCTCTCTCTCGTTCTGTCAGAAGCACCTGCTGGCTGATTTCAACCGTTCTGAGAGATTTCCAGCTCTTTAACGTGTCTGGAGGAGTGAGAGAGACAGGCGTTGAGTGGAAAAAGGGGCCTGCAGAGAGGAAAGAAAAAAGCACAAGAGTTTGAGAGAAACATCAAGAGATTGAGCCGAGAGATAGAGAGAAACTGCATGCTGGGCGGTTGAAGGGAAAATAACCTGAAGGAAAGTTTGAAAGAGCGAGAGGAGGGGTCCCGAGACTTTTTCCCACACTCCGTTCTGCGGTTTAATCCGTGTGTCATGATTGGGACAAAATTCAGACGCCCTCCTGTAGGCACTCGACACAAAGAGCAGGCGTTTTTCTCTCTCTCTCTGACGCGCATGAACGGGCCGTTCGGTATCTCGTGGGCTCTGGACCTTTCCTCATGTCTTGGCTCAGTTCCTGTTCTCACAGTCCGTTCGCATGTGTTCACACATTCTGCCCATTATCACAGGAGTTTAGCAGCGCCCGCTGATTGTACCTCGGGGAAACACTCGAACGCCCCTAACCCAGATCTGCCTCTGTCTGTCACTGATGGCTTTCAGATGCTGGTGCAGAAAACGGCGTTGAGTCTCAGGGGCAATCGTAGTATTTGTTTACTGTTATGGGAGCAAACACTTTTCTGTCTCTCTGATCTGAGAAACAGGTAGCGGCATGTTAGAATTTTCATCAGTGTCCACGTTTCAGAGTGATTACAGTTATTAGCACATTATTTGGTTGATTTAAAATGCATAATGTTAATGAGATTTATACTGCATGTGTAATTTGTGTTAAATTAGAAAAATAATGACTGTTTTCTGACAGGTTTCTAAACTCGCCCACCTTTAGTCAAGCTATTTTGTGTTTGAAAGTTCAAGGTTTGGATGGTTAACATTGTAACTACAGTCTGTACACTGTAAAAATTGAACAGTTGGATCAACTTAAAAAAATGACTTCAGTTGGTAACACCTAAACATTTTAAGTTATTTCAACTTAATTTATAATTAATTTATGTGATAAATTAAGTTGAAAGAACTTAAAATGTTTAGGTGTTACCAATTGAAGTAATTTTTTTAAGTTGATCCAACTGTTCACTTTTTACAGTGTATGTATATTATATTTTTATTTCTTTATTAATTCATTCAAAAGTATTTGAACACTAATGTCAATATTACTTATATAATAGTGTAATATATAAATAAATACTACAAATATTATACAAAATTAACACTAATAAATACACTTTTAATTTATTTAAATATTATTTATTAGTTCATTAAATCGAAAATATATTTTTTGTATCAGTAATTTTTTCCATCTGTGTGCTACAAAATAACACACCAATATCAATATTAATTATATAATGTTATAACATATAAATAAAGAAATACTAGAAATACTACTAAATTGATACCAATAAATACACATTTATTAATTAGTTAATTAAATCACAAATATTTTATTATATTACAGTAATTTTTTTAACCAAAACACACTTGTCTCATGTCTGTGCAACAAAATAACACACTAATATCAAATATTAATATTATAATATCTAAATAAATACTAACAAAAAACTAATATTTTTATTATTTATTTAGTATAATATTATTCATTAGTTAATTAAATCACAAATATTTTATTATATTGTATTACATTTTTTAACCAAAACAACAAAATAGCACACTAATATCAGTATTTATTAAATAATATTATAGCATAAGTAAATAAATACTTCTAAATAAATACTAAAAACCTTTTTTTATTATAGTATCATTTATTAGTTAATTAACAACTTTTTTATTATTTATTCATTTATTTATCATAATATTATAACAAATATTTTATTATATTGAAGTACTTTTTTTACCATCTATGTGCTACAAAATATCAATATTAATTATATAATATTATAGCATACATAAATAAATACTGCTAAATAAATACTAAAAACCTTTTTATTATTTATTCATTTATTGATTATAATATTATTCATTAGTTAATTAAACACTAGTCTCATGTCTGTGCTACAAAATAACACACTAATATCAATATTAATTAAATAGAGAGTAAATACTACAAATACTACTAAATAAATACTAATACATACACATTTATTTATTAATTTATCATAAAATTATTCATTAATTAATTAAATCAAGTATTTTGTTTTATCATAGTATATTTTTTTTACAAAAACACACTAATCTCATCTGTGCTACAAAATAATACTTTGATATAATTTTTTATTTTTATTTTATTTTATTTATTTTTTATCTTTATTATTTATTACAAATATTTACCCTAAATTATATTATAGTACATTGGTTTTAATCCAAAACACAATATTTTCTCATTTCTATGATACACAATAACACAATAATATCAATATTTATTAATTAATTTTATATATTATGTGCATATGTGTGATTTTATATCATAGTACTTATTTTTTAACCAAAACACACTAGTCTCATCTTCATACTACAAAATAACACATTCATATAAATTGTTATTATTTTATTTTATTTTACTTTACTTTATTCACAAATATTAACCCCAACCTTAAATTATATTATAGTACATTTTTTACCCAAAACACAATATTTTCTCATTTCTGTGATACACAATAATATCAATATTTATTAATTAATTTGAGATATTATATGCATATGCATGTGTATATATGTGTATGTTTTTATATCATAGTAATTTTTTTAACCAAAATACACACAATATGAATTTTTATTTTATTTTATTTTATTTTATTTTATTCACAAATATTAACCATAACCTTAAATTATATTATAGTACTTTTTTTTAACCAAAACACAATATTTTCTTATTTCTTTGCTACACAAAATAAAATAAATATTAATTAATTAATTAATTAATATTATATGTGTATAATTTTATATGGTAAATTTTTTAATCAAAACATGCTGGTCTCATCCCTGTGCTACAAAATAACACTTAAATGTCACTATTTATTAATTCATTCATTCATTCATTCATTAAATCACTAATATATCATTATAATACTAGATTTTTTTTTAACCAAAATATAATAAGATCTGTAACATGGAAATGCGTTCGGTCTGTTTTGGGGACTCATAGTGTCAGTTTTTGTGAGTCTGATTTCATGTTCTGTCACAGATGAATTAGTTAAACCTTTCTTATTATTTATTGAAATATTGTGGCAAGAGTAACACCAGTCAAATGTTTTTTCTCAGAGAGGTTTCTCGGCCCGCCTGGAGCTCTAGAGACATGAAACGCTAATGTGTCTTTGAGAGACGTTGACAGATATGTGTGTGTTGTGCAAGCTGGACGACATGTGACAGCATGTGTTGTTTTTAATGTTAGGAGAGAGTAATTGGTTTCTGGAGCCAATTTCATTTTTCATGGTTTAAAAGCGATGTTGAGTGAACGCAGTAGAAAAGCAGACCGAATATGTTTATGATTTGACAATTATTCTGAAATTGAGATGGAAAGGTGTAAATCTAAAGGTTTCATGGTTGGGATATCGGAAGAAAATGTTCTGTTGTCGCTGTTATGGTCGTGACTTTTAGGGTTATGTGATCATGTTTTTGATGTTGCTTCTTTACATGACTTCAATTGTTTTTGTCTGAGGTGATAATTAAGGTCATTTTGGCGGGAAGTAAGAAAGACACTGCCCACCCCGACCTGAGGAGCTCGGCTCTACACACTCAATCACACACACACTTAGGTTTCCCTCCGCATTTTAATGGGATTACGGCCATCTGCAGACCCTTAAGGAACAAAAGTGTGTGTTCCTGGAGAAGTCGTGTTCTCTAGGGGGGTTGAAGTGTTATGTCAGCATGCTAACACACACCACAGGGATCTAGAGTCTTTAGAAGATATTCATGATAGACTTTTCTCAACCCAACTACTGTATTTTTTTTAAAGAACGAGTAGTTTAACATAGTAAACATAGTAGTTTAATCTACACAACTAATAACACTAAATAGAGTTTAAAAAGTAAAGTCTGGAGTCAGTCAGATTATTTGAACATTTTTTAAATGAAGGGGAAGACAAGAATGTGTCAGATTGAGAGATTGAGGTGGTCTGTAGTTGGATGTAATAATGAACATAGCAGTCGTCATTTACCCCCGACATCTAAGCCGCTGAAGACACAGGGATTAACGTTACTTTCGTTTTTTTAAAGGAAAGCGCCGATTCTGATCTACATATGCGTCTATGTTCGTGCGAATCGTTCCTGATGCCAGTGTTGTTTTCGTCGACGATGACGATGACGAAATCATTTCGTTGACGCCACTTTTTTTCATGACGATAACGAGACGATGACGAGATAAAAATGGCTCGTTGATGACTAAAACATGACGAGACGTGTGTGAGTTTTCGTTGACGAGAATAGACGAAAATGTTAGTGGGTGGTCCGTCAGACGTTTAAAATGCATGACATTTCCACTTATTGTGCATGCCAATTAAAACTTAAAAAGTATCTGACGCTATGGCAAACCGTTTTAGCATTAAATACTCTTTGCTATACTAGTATGGCAAGCCGTTTTAGCATTCCATCCTTGTTTGTCTTATGTTCTAAAACATTCCTTCATTATTGTAATTATTGGTGAAAATAGTCGATCCGGAAGCTCATATTGTGTTGAACTATAGATCTGCTATTTTCACAACTTATAAGTGACACTACCCAACAGCAAAATACTTACTGACCTACATTAATTTGTTAAAAGACTACTTTTTTCCCTTTTTTTTTTGACTAAAACTAGACTAAAACCTTTTTGACTTTTCGTCGACTAAAATTGGACTAAAACTATCACATATAGAAGTGACTAAAATTTGACTAAAACTAAGAAGCATTTTAGTCCAAAAGACTAAGACTAAGACTAAATCTAAGATGGTTGTCAAAAACAACACTGCCTGATGCAGCTTGACCCACAGCAGAAATGAGTATAAGGGTTTTTTATGCATCTTTGCAAATGGACTTTCTTAATAATATGCTTGTTGGCAAGTTCCGCTGTTAAACGCGGCTAAATGCTGGTAAAGTAAACATTACGGCTCATAATCCTAGGCAATCATTTGCATTTAAAGGACCATGCAATAAAATTAGTTGATGTTTTGCAGAGCTGATTTTGACAAGGTAAAAGGGTGTTTTTTTACACTGATATTGAGAATTTTTAACCAAAGTATAATATAGACTTTTCATTAAGACCCTAAAGAATCATACGAACTTGTGGAAAATGGGCATCCGATGACCCCATGCCCATTTTCCACAAGTTGACAGCCCTTTTTAGAGCATTGCATGTTCCTTTAAATGCTAATGAGCTCTGCTCGCCCCGCCCCTCTCTGCTGTGGGATGACAAGCCATAATGTTTACTTTAGCCAAATTTAGCCACGTTTGGCTGTGAAACTTGCTAAACAAGCACATTGTTAAGAAAGTCCATTTGCAAAGATGCATAAAAAACCCTTACACTCACTTCTGCTGTGGGTCAAGCTGCATCACGAATGATTTGCACGAACATAGACACATATGTCGATCAGAATCTGCGCTTTCCTTTTAAAAACAAAAGTAACGTTAATCCTCTTCATCTTCAGCAGCTCAGATATCGGGAGTAAATGATGACTGTTTTGTTCATTATTACATTCAACAACAGAACACCTCAATCGCTCAATCTGAGACATTCTTGTCTTCCGCTGCACCTGAGTCACACAATGGCGATCGGAGTCGGACTGTTTCAGCTCGGTGAGGGCGGGGCTAAGGTAAGGTGTGCATGGTGCGCAAATCATTTGATTCAGATTGAGACTTCGGAGCACAGATTGTGAATCATTTGATTTAGTTAGGATCTTAAGAGCACGGAATGCAAATTATTTGATTCAGTTGGGGATTTAAGCGTGGATTACGAATCATTTAATTTACATCAGGATTTATCAATCTTGAAAACAGTTGTGCTGTTTCATATTTTTGTGATACATCTTTCAGGATTCTTAACCCTCATGTGGTGTTCAAAATCCTATTACACCTATGGTGTTCCCGGTCAAAAATGACAGGCCTATAAAAAATAGCTTATAAATCACTCATTTAACCACATTTTCACCCAATCTTGGATTCAATCTTTTTGTCAACTTGTTTTCTGTCAATTAGGACTGGTTTTATATTTCTATTTGCATCTAATTAATTGTGGGCCTCATTTATCTGAGAGTAGGCATCTAATTTTTTAAGTTAAAAAATCATTATTTTTGAATAATTTTGGAAATATTAAAAAAATATGAAAAAATATTGGTTCTGTTGATCACACTAGTCTACTTTAATGGTTCACCAGGAAGTTTGTTTTGAAAAACTTTTATTTTGTAAAAAATGGCACATAGTCACACTTGTGGTGTTCCCGGTCAAAAATGACAGGCCTATAAAAAATAGCTTATAAATCACTAATTTAACCACATTTTCACCCAATCTTGGATTCAATCTTTGTATCAACTTGTTTTCTTTCATTTAGGACTGGTTTTATATTTAATTTTCAAACAGTTCAATTGTAGGAGTCATTTATCCGAGCTTATGCACCTCAGTTTTTGAGTGAAAAAAGCATTATTTGTTAATCATTTTGGCAATATTGAGAAAAAAAAAAAAAAACTGCACTCGGATAAATGACTCCTACAATTAAACTGTTTGAAAATTGAATAAGAAACCAGTCCTAATTGAAAGAAAACAAGTTGATAAAAAGATTGAATCCAATTTTTGGGGATAATATAGCATAATGAGGGATTTATAAGCTATTTTGTGTAGGCCTGTCATTTTTGACCGGGAACACCATAGGTGTAACAAGGTGAAAAAAACAACACAAAAAAAGTAAAAAAAAAAAAAAAAAAAAAAATGGGGACAGGTTGTTATAGTCTCTGTGAACAAAGTCACTAAGTTTCAGTTCAATGCGATAACATTAACTAGTATTTTCAGGAAAAAGAAAATCTTCTCCAGTCAAAAATGACATGAACACCACATGAGGGTTAATAAAAGTGTTCATTTCTTTCCAAAAAAAAAAAAAACTTGCTGAGTTCATCCTGTAATGTATTAGTCAAATACTGTATTAAGTATGTAAGTAATAAGTATTTTAAATGCAACTTTAAAACGTATAGGATTTGCTTGGTTTATTGCTGACAAATTTCACAAGAAAATGACAAAGAACCTCAGGGAACACATTAAATTAAACAAGAAATTCATACAAAGACTGAAATAGCATTTTCTTGTAAAACATTCTCCCCAAATTTGTGTTCTATTTACAGCCTCGAAAAATAATTTTTGCAGTGTATTCTAAGATCTATAATGACAAATATGATGTCAAGCATACATTCTTTTCACTTTTTTATATTATTAATAATAAGTACTCTCTTTTATATTTGTAGTATTAGAAATGTAGTGCAGAGCTATTTTGCATGTAATATTGCTTTAATGCTAACAGAAATAGATTGAGATGAATAGTGAGTTAATGGGTTGAAGTGCAGTTTGTGGTCCTGTATGAATGGATGTTTTTGTGTCTGTAGATAAAAATGGACACAATCCAGGTCAGAGAGCTCCTGTCTGCGGGTTGGGTCGCACTCGTTTCCTGTTCTATCTCTGGAGCTCTTGGAAGGCCAAACATACACACACTGTTCACCTGAACACACACACACTCACACACACCCTCAACAGCTCACCAACACCCTTCCTCATGTTCCTGTTATTCACCTTACAACTACAGTATAAGGTTATACATTTGCTAATAATAATAATAAAGTGAAACATGGCCTGTAGACAGCAGCACAGTCACAAACATCGTTTTATAGACAGACTACCAATCAAATGATCGGGCTCAGCATGAGTTTTTTTTTAAAAGAAATTCATCATGTATGCATTAAATTGATCAAAGTGACAGTAAAAACATTTATAATGTTACAAAAGATTTCTGTTTCAAATAAATGCTATTCTTTTTATCAATAAATCCTGAAAAATAAAATGCATCACAATTTATACAAAAATATGAAGCAGCATATTTATATTTATTATAATTTATAAATAAACTATTTTCACAGGGTTTCGTACAGATATTGTTGGGGACATAACAGCGGACAACAAACATTTAATTTTTGATATTATCGGAACATGTCATAGCATCTCTACTAAATTCTGTGCCCTTGAAAATCATAACAAGCAATGTCTATAAACTATAGTTTTCTCCTTAAATATGAAGAGGTCAGAAAACAGAGCAATGAGTTCATCCAAGTTTCACAAAGAGCTTATGGACAAAAAAGCTTGTTTATCCAATGGCTTTCTGTTTTCTTTGGATTGTTTGACTTCTCAAAAGAGAATATAGGAACCTAAATAATTTGTTTCCTGCTAGGTAAATTGCACATACATAAACGAAAAGCAGGGTCTTAAATTTCTCTTTTCTTTATTCAAAGTTGTTCTAAGTAAATGGGAACTATTTAAAGCTCTGTTAATCCTAAAAACTGTATCTTCTTAGGGTAAACGTATTACTTTTTTTTGTTAACCTGGCAACACAGTTATAGTTAAACCATGATAACCACAAATTCGCCATGGTTTTCTTATATTAACCAAAGTTTAAGCATGGTATTTGTAGTAAAACTGTGGTTATACATAAAAAAAACATAGTAAAACCATGGTTAATTTTATTAAGGGATTCATTTTTGTATATACTTTCCTTCTTTTTTCTTTAGTTTTTTTTGTTTTTGTTTTTATAACTGTACCTTAATGGTTTGATGTTTTCTACGGTTTATTTTTTTAAAAGTCAGAAAATTGATTTGTGAAAAAAATAATTGAGATACACGCTTCGAACTAGTCCCGAAAGAATCAAATGATTCGCGAACCTGCACTGAAGTTCCGACCTGAAGCAAAAGATTTTTGATACGCAATCTGATTAGAGCGCCTCAAATGATGTGCTATCCGCACCTGAAGTCCTGATCTGAATAATGATTCGTGAACCATCATTTCAGATCAGGACTCAGAGCAGTTTCGATCTAAATCAAATGATTTGCGAACCGTCTCAGAAGTCTCGATCTGAATCAAATGATTGGAATACACAATCCGATTGGTGCTCTTCAAAACAGTGAATCATTTTGCGGGCTTTTGAAAAGCTCAAATTACCCATTACTCATTTTTAAGATCATTACAAGCAATGTCGCAATTCGAAAATGAACGACTCTTTTACTTTGATTTGGTTTTTGCTAGTGAATCGCTTAAAATGAATGATCAAAGTCACGAGTTTGAATCAATCGGAGTGGTTCCAGCGTAAACGATTCACTCAAAAGATTCGGTTCATCTGTTCCTCTTTTTGCGACTTCAGCCATGTTTACACGACATTGTCAGTACTACTTCTGATTTGGCTTGCAAGTTTAATGACATTAACGGGAATAAGCGAAAAAAGTATTGTTTTTTGAATTATTAAACTTATTTAGA
The DNA here is from genome assembly GCF_049309525.1 of Garra rufa. Classification (NCBI taxonomy): domain Eukaryota; kingdom Metazoa; phylum Chordata; class Actinopteri; order Cypriniformes; family Cyprinidae; genus Garra; species Garra rufa. The sequence goes on from NC_133384.1 coordinate 35,248,126, forward strand.
AAATTAACACTGTTTTCACAGATACTTTATTTTTCAGTAATTCAAGCACTTTTCAACTTTTTAAGGGTTTTCCAGGCCTTACATATTTTAAAAAGCCAAAGTCAAGTAGCCTATTTAAAGCACATTAAGCTCCTTGTATGAACCATGTTTTCAACACTGATAATAATCATAAATGTTATGATTTCTGAAGGAACACTGAAGACTGGAGTAATGATCCTAAAAATTCAGCTTTGATCACAGAAATAAATTACATTTTAATAGATATTCAAATAGAAAAGAATTATTTTTAATTGTAATAATATTTAACATTTTACAGTATTTTTGATCAAATAAATGCAGCAGTAGAAAGCAAAAAAAAAAAAAACTTTGAATGGTAGTCTATTTTCTTTTTCATATTGGAAAGTAATCTATTTCAGATTTTTTTTAAACAATATCACAACAATTTTATAGTTTAATAAGTAACACAATAAGACAAACACAAATTCATTGATTTTTGTTCTTTATAATTGTATTTTTTTTAACCAATCTTTTATACAAACTCTACAATGTTAACAGAATATTTCGTCATCCAGTTTTAAAACTCTAAAACATCTTATATACACGACGACATCCACATAAACACACATATACATATATTTTACACCCAGCAGTCACATTGGTTTGTAAAGACATTAATAACAAAACACAGGCAGCATAAAATATGGCAGCTTCGCATGTCGGCTCGCTCTCCGCGTTTGGTTGATCCGTTCGTTTGTTTAGTGCACATACATCGCTGACAAAAAATGGATATGAAGCACAAAATAAAGACAAAAGCAGTAGCAGATAACCAGAATTAGATGGAGGACAGTGTTGGGAGTCCAGCCTGAGACCAGCAGTCAATGTTTTGGTAAACAAGTCCAAGTATGAGAGCAAGAGACCATATTTCAAACAATAAATTCTCATATATTCATATATTTAAACTCCAAATACCCTGTTAAAGTGTGTTCACACTGACAACTATTTAAACGTGAGATTAAGATAAAGCAATTAAATATTCAGTATCTCCCATTGGTTGTTTCACCATGGCTCATTTGCATAAACGCAAAAGTTGCCACCTCCGTTTGGGTTTAGTTGCAAATTGCTGTCAGTGTGAACGCAACTTTAAAAATAAAAACATTTTTCATCAGAGTAAAAGTGCTCTGAACATGTGACGGTAGGTTTAGCAACATCAAAGCAAACTAGTGGTGACGTTAACCATGTTAACTAGTTAACCATGAGGTAATCCAATAATTAATATACTATTGCTATTGTATCTGTTGTCATTACTTCATGTTAGCTGCATGCTATTAACATATAAACCATAGCTGATTTCATATAGAAATATATATTTATATAAAACATCTTTTGCTATGCTACATATAGATCCGTTTTGGTTCTCAGTGCTTGCAGCATCTAGGTTTCGCCATCGTTCCCCTTCCGTTCACCAGTGCAAATTTAAAAAATAGACTTGATGTTTTTCTCATATAAAAGAAAGAAAATATATACTCTTAATACAAAAAAAATGTTTAAAATCTTAAAAAATGTTTTCTTTTCAATCAGTGTTTTTCTGTGGCGTCAAATACTGCACAAGACGACTGCGCTACATGCATTGCGTACAGCTTATTTACCAACTCAAAGTCATGAGTTTCTCTCCAACATCATGAGGACTTTGGATATTTCAGTGATATGATGTTCATACCAAAGCGTCCCAAGACAAGATTTCCTGAGTTTAAAAAGAGACCCAGTTTTGGGTCCCAGATGAGACAGACACGGACACTCAAAAGTCTCTCTTTAGATATTCATCTTGATCCAGTGATCTTCGCTGAGACTCTTGTCTTTTTCCTCTGTTCTCCTAAACTTTCTCTCTTTCTTGCGTTCAGGAGTTTCTCAGATTCTTCCATGAGTTTCGTCCACACGATCATGTTTTCCCGTCAGTCGTTGACCAGAGTGCAGGGGATCATCAGGGATTGTTTGGCCTGCTCGTACACCTTCAGGAAGTCTTTATAGCGTGGAGCGCAGCCGAGCCAGGCCTCCCCAAAGTGCACACGCCCGGTAAACAGGAAGCTGCCAGCGCCAGGCCGAACGCCACACTGCAGAGGCGTACGGATCTCGCCTGACCTCGTCAAACGCCCAGATTCAGGGAACAACGCAAACTTCTGACGGTAAACCCGCGTCGCGCTTACTTTGATCACTGCTGCTTTTAGGTTTGAGTCCCTTTCCACTGAACGGATGTTTCCTCGAACCACTAAACACACAAAAAGCTCTGTTAGAATTGATAGATAAAGTGTACATGTTGCTAAAGAACATCAAACTTGACCTTTTGGAACTTTGGTTGGTTGGTTTACGATTACCTTCTAAACCAGAAAGATCTATTGGAAAGTGCTAAATTAATGACAGTTGGGTTTGGTGCACATAAATCAGAAATACACTTTTATCCAAAGCAATTTACAGTAGGAGTTTGCAAGAAGTTTATGTACTAAAATAACTAAACCTAAATATGAAAGAAAAATCTGTGGGAAAAGTATTTTTTGTATTTTATTTTAGCCATTTTTATTCATTAAAAAATAATACAAATTATATATTATAATTATATATTTAAAAAAAAACTTTTCACTCACTTTTATTCATAAATTTTTTTATGTATATATATATATATATATATATATATATATATATATATATACACACACACACACACACACACACACACACACACACACACATATATATATATATATATATATATACACACACACACACACACACACACATATATATATATATATATATATATATATATATATATATATATATATATATATATATGTATATATATATATATGTATATATAGTGTAAGTTGATGTACTAAAATAGCAATATAAATATACATATTTTCCCCAAATGTTTTATTTTAAAATTAGTTTCTTATTTTGTTATATTTTTATTACTTTTTTGTCATTTTTATTAGTTTTTTAATATGTCTCAATAATTTTCAGTTTTAGTTTAGTTATTTTAGAAATCAAATTAAAGTAAATGAGAGAAATAAAATTTATTTTTTTTGTCATTTTTATCCACTAAAAATATACATATACACTTGATGTTACAAAATAAGAAACTAATTCTGGAACAAAAAATTAGGGGGAAAAAAAATATATATATATTTTAACTATATATATTTTAAATATATAACATATTTAGCTTATTTGTGTACATAAAGTTTCAAGTTGTATGTTTTGTGTTTTTGCTATTTTTTATAAAAAAATATATTTATTATTATTATTATTATTATTATTATTATTATTATTGTACTAAATTAGAAAAGTTTGAAATGTTAGTTTTGTTATCATTTTTTTTTTCATTAAAATATATTTGCACTTGATGTTGCAAAATATGAAACTAATTCTGTAATAAATTAGGGAAAATATATACATATATATTTATATTTAGCTTGATATTCTAGTACTTCGAGTTAAAGTAAATGTTTTGTGTTGTAGTATTTCTTGTCATCTTTATTCATTATATATAATATTTTTAATGAATAAAAATTACTAAAATAGATTTTTATTTCAGATTTAGTTTTAGTTATTTTAGTTTATTTTAGTTATCAACTAAATGAGAAAAGTTCTTTTTTGTATTTTTTTGTGTTTTTGTAAATTTTAACTCAAATTTAGCAATTCTAAATATTAATAAAAACATAATAGTATCTAAATTAAACTAAAATAACACTGGTGTGTACTTTGCAGACGAAAGCTCTGACGAAGTTTGGCGTAGAGCTTCAAGATCTGGATTGGCAGCTGAATTGCTGTAGGTTTGAGGTTCTTGCTATCCTAGACCCATTCAGGTAGACACTTTGGTGAAAATGTCCTACTGGTTGATTTGGATAAAAGCCCATTTACCCTAAAAACCTAGAACAGACACAAAATTCATTTACTCACCAAAGTCACTAGTGCACACAGCCATCAGGATCTCAGTGTTATTGCATGGCCTGCAGGCCCCTGAGGGAAAAAGAGAAGACAAGAACATGAGACACAAGAACATGAACACATGAGGCGTAACATGCAGCTGTTACTTTATGGGTCTTCGGTGGAGGTGTGATGGAGATAAATGACCCTCCTGATAGGTGTGAGACATGTCACCTGATCAAAGCTCATGAGAGTGGTGTGTGTCCCCATTCAAGATCCTAACACTTCCCTCTTCCTCTCTTACATTCATCTGGATAACCAATATGAGCTAGTAAAGTAAGTCAGCTCAACAGCTGATCTCATGAAACCCACCCACACACAAATGAAACCATTTCTCATTTTTCAAGTTTGTGTCGTTTGGAAGATGCAGGATGTCTGAATATGTGTTTACAAAAATTTACCATAGTAGTTATAGTTTTTAGTCATAATGCCAGACTTTAGTTCAGGGTAGATGGCTTTATTCATTTTAAACAAATGAAAATGAGACTGTGATGGACAGATAATAAACTGCGCTAATCTAAGTGCCCTAGGTCATGTCTAACTATATTTGTCAACATAAATGTATAAATATTTAAAACTCACATTTAAATAAGTAATATTACATATTTGAATAAATAAGATTCTGAAAGTGTCTGAAAGACTTTAAATTCATTTGTGGTGATTTTATTTTTGTAAAATATTTTCTTTTTCCATTTTAATTTTAGATGCTATTATAGATTGTATTTATATTTGTTATTACTCTTTATATTTTCTTTTTGCATATTAATTGTAGACACTATTTTAGTTTTTATTAATAATTTGAATTAGTTTTTATATTTTCAGTTTGCACTTTAATTTTATACACTTTTATAATTTGTATTAGTATTTTGAATTAGTGTTAATATTTTCTGTTTGCATTTTAATTTTAGTTAGTTTTAGTAATTTTGTTGCATTTGTAATTTTTATTTATTTTTTAATATGTCTATTTAAATTTGATCAATTTTTTTATATTTTTTTGTTGTTTTAGTGCATCATTAAACTAAATTAAAATTATTTTTTTTATTCATATATTTTATTTCTGTTAACTTTCAGTTTAATTCATTTTTTTTAAATAATGAAAATGTTTTTTTGTAATTTTTGTTTTAGTAGTTTTCACATTTGGCGGATTGTAAGTAAATAAAAACTGTTAAAAATGTGTTAATTTAATACATTTTTTTGTTAAAAACATGCATTATATCGGCCACTCTAGACGTCGACCATATTGGTTGAGCACTACTTAAAAGTTATGCACTTTTAAAGTCACCATTACTAAAAGTTTATCCAACGCATCTCAACCTGATTTCTGCATACCGTGCAGCTCCACGTGTGTGTTTTGAAACCGCAACAGGTGTCTGTGTGGGTGTGAGAGAAGTTGTTGGCCCTTTAAAACTTTTAAACGTCCTTCCCTGTCTCCTCTCTGCTCCCAAAACTCCCAACAAAAGATCCGCTTTTCAGTTGCGCCGTTCCTCCCCGACCCCCCCTCGTTACCACGGCGACTGTGCTCTCATGCAGTTCCCTAAAACGGCTCACTATGGAGACGAGCCCCCCACTCCCATGTGAAGCTTTTGTCTTTCTCTCCCTACCCCCTCCGCTTTCGGCTTTTCCGCTCCTCGACTCCGAACGCTCCCTCCCCCGCTTCTCACAACTGGCTGGAAGGAGCTTCCCAGCTGAGACGACCTAAAACTATTACTCAAACCTATTGCATTTAAATAGCTGCAGGGCTGCAATTAAAGATTAGAATTAAAGGTGAAGAATTTGAGCTCATTTGTGCTCCTCAAGAAGCACAAGTCTTCAAATTGAGTAATGCATTACTCTAAAGTTCAAGTCTCATTAAAGTTTGAATGAATGCTCTGTTCATGACTGGTTTTGTCTGTCTGGTGCTCCTCGATCTGCACCCCCATCCATTCACCCAGAGGTCACTCGACTGCAACTCAACTCAATTTTGAGTTCAAACTTTGGATAGTTTCATAGCTTTGCACTTAAGTTGTGCAGAACCATCACAAGTTTGCAGAAACATCATCCTAAAAATACTAGAGTTAGCAATTTGAGATTATTTTTGGAATAATATAAAATTATAAATGTTAGTTCCCAGTTTTATAAACTCCAAAATCTACAAACATACTTTAAGCAGATTTTTTTAGTAAAAGATGTTTTTTTTTTTTTTTTTTTTTTTTTTTTTTTTTTTTTTTTTTTGCAGTTTTATTGCTTTGCAATGCACTTTTTTTTGCTAATTCTCAGTCACTGATGCTTCAGTAAGAAACACAATGCATTAAGAGCTGGGGGGTGAAAACTTTTGGAATTTGAGGATCAGGATATAACTTATTTTGTCTTCTGGAAAACATGTAAGTATCTTCTGTAGCTTCTAAAGGGCAGTACTAAATGATAAAAAAAATTGGATATTTAGGCAAAATAAGAAAAAATTCACACATCTTCATTCTGGTCAAAAGTTTTCACCCCCGGCTCTTAATGCATATTTTTTTTCTTCTAGAGCATCAGTGAGCGTTTGAACCTTCTGTAATAGTTGCATATGAGTCCAGTTGTTCTCAGTGTAAAAAGATGGATCTCAAAATCATTGTTGGAAAGGGTTCAAATACACAAAAATGCTGAAAAACCAAAGAATTTGTGGGACCTGAAGGATTTTTCTGAAGAAAAGTGGACAGTTTAACTGTTCAGGACAAGCAAGGGACTCATGAACAACTATCACTAAACACAGTCATTCAGGTAACATTTGTATAAATTCAACTATTATTTTCTCTCGTTGACTGTCTTTTATGTGAAATATCTTATTCAGGTCAGTACTAAATAAAAAATAGCATGCATTTTGTATGATCCCTCTTATTTTGGTAAAATAATTAACCATTTGCAGATTCTGCAAGGTGTATGTAATCTTTTAACCTCAACTGTAGATGATCCTAAGAGTCCAGAAGACAATTTTAGATTATTTTGGGGCCAATATTAAAATCAGAAAGCATTTTCTTGTTTCGTGTTTAATATTAAAAGTACATTTTACTAAAATCAATGTTTTTTGTTGTCGTTGCATGAAATAGATGTACATCTGATTGCAATCATTATATATTGTGTATATATGACATAAATCACTGGTTTATCTTCCAGAATATTCACCTTCACTGCCAACTGGATCCGTGTTGATTGACGGCTGCGCTGTCCAATCCCCTCTCAGCTCGTAGCGAAATGCAGCGATGCGTCTGCTTATGTCCTGGTGAGGTGTCGCCTGCAAAAAGAGTGCCGGTCGTTCCCCAGGCATGGCACTGAAGCACCTCACACGGGCTGGCCCTGGCATCTCGGAGGTTTCGTCACCCACAAGAAGCTCCAGGACTCCATCCCGCTCCAGGTAGAGCTGAGCCCCACCCCAGTGCTTATCCGGTTTGACGCAGGCCGACACCGGGCTCCTGCTGGACTCACCGGGACCCATGGCGCTCCACGGCAGTCGGGGCGAAAGAGTGAGACGCAGAGCTCCAGCGGGGTACAGCCACTCCACTGAGCCTTCTGCACACCTTAACCAAACCTGCTCCACATTCTTCGCCGCCTGAGAGAGACCACTGTAGAGATGGGAAGCAGAAGAGGTTGACTGGAGAAATCTGAGCAGGACAAAGCTCTATGACTCAGATTATCCACATTAAATCTGGTGCAAGCAGAAAAGCAGTCATTTCTCTGGGCCTCTTGTCTCAAAAGTTGCGTCTTGAGTTATTTGACCCGTGCATCAAGTTGCAGGGAAAGTTTAACGCCCCCTACTGGTTACTAGTTACTTTAACTGCAGCCATTTAAACTTTCTGCACTAGTGGAAATATCCTTAAACATGCATTAAGATTGCAACCCTGAAATCACACTTTTAATTCCCTTGTGTTTATATATATTTATATATATTTTAAAAAAATTCAAACAAAGTGCTTATTTTACATTTGGCTTCTGCGCGCATTTGCGTAAAGGACAATTCATACTATACTATGACTAAAACATCCACAAAGAATATATAGATATGCAATGCAATTCATGCACATTTATGAGTAAATGAGTATTGCACATTATATTTTATACACAATATTTTACTAATATTTACCGTAATTATTTGCACACTTTATACTGCACAGAAAGCATGCAAGATAGCAGAAAAATCAATGCGTTCCTGTACAAAACGTAAATATAATGCGCAATATAATTACAAAAATATATAAATCATTTAACTTACTAGTGATTATTGTCATACTTTTTGCACACTTTAAATCGCACAGAAATCATGCAAGGTGCAAGAAAATCAATGCATTCCTTTACATAACGTAAACATAATATAAAATACTATATATATTTTAAAAATCAATAGATATAAATGCTTTAACTTACTAGTGATTATTTGCATACTTTTTGCACACTGTTAATTGCAGAGAAACCATACGAGATGCAAGAAAAATCAAAGCATTCAAGGAAAATCAAGTGCGTAAACATAATAGGCTACGCAATATATAAACCAACAAATATAAAGCCTTTAACTGGTGATATTTACCTTCCTCTCCAGCTGCACTGGTCTTCTGAGTAACTGGCCATCGTGAATCCCGTCAGGAACGAAATCCAAAGCGCAAAATTCCTAAAGACCGAAACCTCCATCACTGCGTGAAGAGACACTGCGGTTATCCAGAGAGAGTCCGTGCGTAAAGTCCTTCCCTCCGCTGCTTTTCCAAATCTATAATTAAGCCAAACGAAGACCTACTGATTCCATACTGTTGTCTGATCTATAGGACCGATCTGTCTGAACTAAACTTTCCCTCTCTTTCTGTAGATCAGTCCGTACCGTGGGAGCAGTGAGCTGCTGACTGACTGATACCGAACGCCCAGCTGCTGACTGACTGGAGTTCCAGCGCAGGAGTTTCAGAACTGGACTAAACTTTAAACTCCGCCCACCACAGGAGGCGTGGCTTCATCACAGTTAAAGTCCAATGAATGGCATCTCCTCTATTCACACTGGGTAATGGAATACGACGGAAGAATCTTTAATCAGCCTGAATGTGTGTGAAGGATTTTGAAACATAACACGGTGTTGGCAACAGCGTCCGAATCGTTTTAGCGAATCGTTTATTTCGGACGGCTCTTTGAGTGAACCGATTAAATGATTCACAGATTCTGGCGGTGCATTTTTGTAGTTAAAATCGATATTTATGTCTGTGTTTTCAATTTAGGTTAAATAGATTCCGTTAAATATATGTGTTGTTTATTGTGTCAAAATAATAAACCACACAAATTAACTTAAGTAGCCGTTTTTTCCAATACGATTAATATTATTAATCCAGAATGTTAGTTAATTGTTAGTACCAACAAAATTGTTCTCACTGTGTTGTTTAATGTTAAAAAAAAGTCACTGATTTACAAACAAATGCCAGTCAGTTCTAAAAGAATCATTTCAGAGAGTCGGTTCAAAAGAACCAAGTTCGAATTCGCCGTTGAATCAATACATTTTTGCGTTTGTATTTTGTTTTTAACACGTTTTAGTTAGCTTTATAAACATGGTTAAAGATTTACATTACTGTGTAGTCAAAAGTTAAATTGTAATGCGATCAATCTTAATTATAATAGACACTGTAATCGAATTAAGGTGGCTGCTGATTAATTTCTGTTTGTATTGCAAATAATGGACAAAGTGCTTGAAAATTTAGTAGGAAGCTACAAGAACTGGTCAAAGCTAAAGTTAAAATCAAGTTAAGCAGAACTAAGATGATAAATCCATCCAAAAAGAACAATCGAATTCACTGTTGAATCAATCAATTTTTGCATTCCCTCTCCAGCTTTTAAAGAGAAATGCGTGAAAGTTTGTTTTTAACAGGTTTCAATCAATCAACAAATCTTAATATAATCCTAATATATAATATTCATTGTTGTCCAATTAAGATGGGTGCTGTTTCTGTTTTTCAATGCAAATTTTTTTGTCAAAACAAGGGTCAAACTGCTTAAAAATTAAATAAAAAAGCTGCAATAACTGATCACTCCAAAGCTGAAGTTAAAATCAAGTTTAGCAGAACTAGGATGATTACTTTAGTGAGTCAATTTGTTTGTAAAGCTCATTCATTGAACCGATTAAATGATTCACCGGATTCTGGCATTTAGCTTCAATAGCGTTACATTTTTTGTAGTCAGAATGGCTGTTTATGTATGTAGATTATATAGATTGTGTTGAATTTTTGTTGTTCATCGCTTCAAATGAATAAACAACACAAATTAACTAAAGTGTTTTCCAGATATGAATAATATTATCAATCTAGAAAGATATACTACCAACAACACTATTCCAAACACACAGTGTTGTTTATTGCTAAAAATACAAATAAGTCATTGATTTACAAACATATAGCAATCAATTGTAAAAGAATCATTTTATAGAGTCAGTTCAGAACATTTGAATTATTTGTTGAATTAATCAATTTTGTGTCCTCTCTCCAGCTTTCAAAGTGAAATGCAAGAAAGTGTTTTTTTAACACATTTCAGTTAGCTATTAACATGGTTAAAGGATTTAGATTACCATGTAGTCTAAAAACTGTAATGCAATCAATCTTAATTATAATATACATTGTAATCCAATTAAGATGGCTGCTGATTCATTTTTTTTCGTAATGCAAAATTGATCAAAATTAGGGACAAACTGCTTGAAATTGAGCTGAAAGCTGCAGTAACTGATCAAAGCTGAAGATATAATCAAGTTAAGCATAACTTGGATGAAATCATATAAACACATGATAAATCCACCCAATTTTGAGACATTACCACTAAAAATACAAATGCATAATGGTTCCAAAATAATCATTTTGTAAAGTGCTTCAGTTAGCTTTATTTACATAGTTAAAGGATTTACATTACCATGTAGTCAAAAGTTAAATTGTAATGCAATCAATCTTAATTATAACATAATGGGTGCTGCTTAATTTTTGTTTGTATTGCAAAATTTGTCCAAATAAGGGACAAAGTGCTTGAAAATTGAGTAGAACACTGCAAGAACTGGTCAAAGCTGAAGTTGAGAAGAACTATGAAATTCAAATAATAAATCCTCTCCAATGCTACGCTATTAAACTTATGGAGGGAGGCAAAGTAAAGGGGGATGGGTGTGGTGGTTGGGGGTAAATGGAGCTCTCCGCAGGACACCCTGCCCTCCGTTCGGCCCATGCTGACAGGCTCTTTCATCTCACTGCATTATAAGCAAATCAAATATTCTTTTGTAGCACCACTGCAATCTATCTTTACGGATAGTGTGCATGTCTGCGTGCACGAGCGTGTGTCTTTGATGTGGTTATGACAGGACCTTTGACATATTCAAAGCCTGATGTCCAGTAGCCCTGCTGAGGTGTGTGTATATGTGTGTTTTGTGTTCCCCGCTGATCTGCTGTGTATAAAGTGAGGCTTTTGTTCTCTGGTGGCCACTTCAAAGAATACACACATGAAAGCAAATGTGAATGTGCATGCATGTGAGTGTGCATGTTTAAAGTTGCAGTGTTGCATAGCAAGAGCATTGACTTTCTGAGTGCTGAATTCCAATATTTGCACACTGAAACCATAAACCTTTTGTAAATGAACAATTAAGTTTGGGTTATCAGTGTATTGTAGTGATGTACATCTTGATGTGTGCTTGAGCAAAACTGGAGCTATTTTTGATATCAGCACCCCAAAATGAATAAAAACCAAGCACTAGCAAATACAGCAAATACAGTTGAGGTCAAAAGTTTACAGACACCTTGCAGAATCTGCTAAGTGTTCATTATTTTACCAAAATAAGAGGGATCATGCAAAATGCATATACATATGCTTGATTCTTAATTGTTACCTGAATGATCCACAGCTGTGTTTTTTTGTTTAGTGATAGTTGTTCATGAGTCCCTTGTTTGACCTGAACAGTTAAACTGCCTGCTGTTCTTCAGAAAAATACTTCAGGTCCCACAAATTCTGTGGTTTTTCAGCATTTTTGTGTATTTGAACCCTTTCCAACAATGATTTTGAGATCCATCTTTTTACACTGAGAACAACTGGACTCATATGCAACTATTACAGAATAGTTCAAATGCTCACTGATGTTTCAGAGAGAAGCACGATGCGATAGAAACTTTTGAACAGAATGAAGATGTGTAGGCCTAGATTTTTCTTATTTCACCTAAATATCATATTTTTTCCCCTTCAGAAGCTACAGAAGATACTTACATGTTTCCCAGAAGACAAAATAAGTCAAATTTACCCTGCTCTCCAAAAGTTTTCACCCCCTGTTTTCTTCTGGAGCAGCAGTGAGTGTTTGAACCTCCTTTAATAGTTGCATATGAGCCCCTCAGTTGTCCTCGGTGTGAAAAGATGGATCTCAAAATCATACAGTCAGTGTTGGGGTTCAAAATACACAAAATGCTGAAAAACCAAATAACAGCAAGCAGTTTAACTGTTCAGGACAAACAAGGGACTCATGAACAACTATCACTAAACAAAAAACAGCAGTGGATCATTCAGGTAACAACACAGTATTAAGTATCAAGTGTATGTAAACATTTGAACAGGGTCATTTTTTGGACTATATGTGGAATATATGTAAATGTCTTTTATGTGAAATATCTTATTCAGGTCAGCACTTCATAATAAAAAAATAACATGCAACATGCTTATTTTGGTAAAATAATTCATCTAAATGACTTTTTTGCTTCAGTGGTTCTCCGGCAATCCCTAAAGTGATTGGTCAGTGTTTCCCCCTTCGTTCAGTCGTGTTCCTCAAGTCCGATTATTGGTTTCTGTGTGCGTTTGGGGGTGGAATGGCGTTGGTGTCCTCAGATCTTGATCCAGCTGTGTTTGCAGTCTTTCCCCTCGACACACACCAACACACACACACTCACATGAAAAAGAGCAATGAGAACAACAGTGTCATTTTTCACAGCTCTCTCATAGGGGTTTGCTGGCAAATACAGCATTGTGTGTGTTTCCTCAATGAAGGCACTTCTTACGCCGTTATAATGGAAAGATTAAAGGACACGGAGAGACAGTGAGATTAGAAGAAGGGTCACACAGTTGTAGAAAGGGCAGAAAGATTGCAGTTATAGCTTCACTTCCATTGTGTGTAAAGTTACAAAGGATTCAACTCAAGTTCGTCTAGCCTTTTTTTAAAATGCATTTTTGATTCATTTGTTAAAAACCAAAAGGGAATAACACCAGGCAGGTATAACATTATGTGGTGCATATTGGCTTGTAGTTGACTTCAGTAAGATTTAAAAATTTTTTTTTTTTTAGAGAATAGGTCTTCAAGGCTGCATTTATTTGATGAAAAATACAGTAAAAACAGTAATATTGTGAAATATTTTTACAATTTAAAATAACTATTTTCTATTTAAATCTGCTTTTAAATGTAATTTATTTCTGTGATGCAAAGCTGAATTTTCAGCATCATTACTCCAGTCTTCAGTGTCACATGATCCTTCAGAAAGCATTCTATTATCCTGATTACCTGCTCAAGAAACATTTTAAATTTCCCTTTTTAATTTTAATTTTAGATCAAATTGTAGTAATTTTTTATTTTTATTTTGTCATTATTATTATTATTTTTAATTTGTACATATTTTTATTTATTTTTTATTTCTATTGTTGTTATTTTGGTTTAGCAACTAGCCCATATAAAATAAGTTATTTTTTTATTATTATTATTATTATTATTTCTATTTGCATTTTTAAACAAAATACCAGAAATATAAATTAAATACAACATCTATATTTTAATAGCAAGTAAATGTGTTAAGCATAATAATTAAATAAAATATGCTTTGGCATTCAAAAGTTTGGAATCGGTAATATTGTTTTATTTTTTTTTATCTTTTATCCTTTATAAAAAGTCTTCTGCTCACCAAGACTACTTTTATTTGGTCAAAAAATAAATATTATTACAGTTTAAAGTAGTTGTTTTCTATTTGAATATATTGTAAAATGTAATTTATTCCTGTGACGCAAAACTGAATTTTCATCGTCATACTTACATGATTCTTCAGAAATCATTATAATATGCTGATTTGTTCCTCAAGAAACATTTCTGAGTTATATTTGAGTGGAAACTGTGATACATTTTATTTTTCAGGATTCTTTGATAAACAAAAAGTTCAAAAGAACAGCATTTATTTCAAATTAAAACCTTTTGCAAAATTATAAATGTTTTACTGTCACTTTCGATCATTTAAATGCATATTGTTGTACTGGTTCCCCAGTCTTCATTGTCACACGATCTTTCAGAAATTATTCTATTATCCTGATTACCTGCTCAAGAAACATTTCTGCCAAGTTTGAGTCTAATTGCTGAAGAAAATCTGATGTTCAATACTTGGTGTTAGCTCTAAGTATGAGCAATAGTAAAGTGATGTAAAAGCCCATTTAGATAAGTGTGTTTGAGAACTCAGGTGACCCTTGTGAAGTTTCGGGAAAATTATTGAGTGTGTAAACAAGAGCTCGGGAGAGTTAGGAAAGCCAATCCTCCGTACACACACTCGTATAACACATATGTAATAGTGTACTTTGACAGATACACTACAGCTGTGTGGTCACGTTTCTTTACTCTTTTCGTCTTAAATGTCGTAGAAATATTTAACCTCAATTTAGCGCATCACTGTCAATCATGAAGAAACGTTTCTTATAGCTGCAGTAAATCTACAGATTTTAGATAATATTCAGTTTTACAATCCTTATAGTCGGCAAATCTAGTGTGATTATCAGAATCTTTCTTTCTTTCTTACTTTCTTTCTCTTTCTTTTATTTTCATTTATTAAGTTGACACTGGACCAGAGTCAGCAACAGTTTGAACAGTTTTGTTGTGTTTTTTTTTGTAATTTTTCGTCATGATTTTTTAAATATCCGTGTAGTTATTTTAGTGCATCAAGTTAAACTAAATAAAATTATTATTTATAATTTTTTTAATTTTAGTTGACATATTTTATAAATAATGTTAAACATTTTTGTAAAAATACAATGTCTATAATAAATGAATAACAATGAAATACATTAAACATAATAAGAAAAAAAGTTCAAAAGTTTTGAAATGTCTAAAATATACTATTACTAAGAACAAATATACAATATTATGTTTTATTAATATTTTAAATTAGACTTGTATGTTTTCCATTTTAAATTCCCTTTTTAATTTTTATTTTAGATGAAATTGTAGTAATTTGGTTGTGTTTTTGTCATTATTTTTTTTAATATGTACATTTTTTTTAATTTATGTTGTTATTTTGGTTTGCCAACTAGCTTAAATAAAATAAGTTAATTCTTTCTTTTTATTTCTATTTGCAATTTTAATTAAAATACCAGAAATATAAATAAAATAACAACAATTAAATGTGTTAAGCATAATAATTAAAAAATATATATTTGAATTGTAATTTTGTGTGTTTTATAAAGTGTAGTTGACGGACTAAAAGTTGAAAGTTTCAACGTTTTTTTTATCTTTTATCTTTTTTATCTGCTCACCAAGGCTGCTTTTATTTGATACATAAAAATACATAAAAAAGCGAAATACTATTACAATTTAAAACAGCTGTTTTCTATTTGAATATATTGTAAAATGTAATTTATTCCTGTGTTCAAAGCTGACTTTTCAGCATCATTACTCCAGTCCTCAGTGTCACATGATCCTTCAGAAATTATTCTAATATGCTGATTTGTTCCTCAAGATACATTTCTGATTATGATCAATGTTAAAAACAGCTTTGCTGCTATATATGTTTGTGGAAACCATGATACATTTTATTTTGTTAAATTTTTTTGTCATAAAAGTTCAAAAGAAGAGCTTTTATTTTATATAGAAATCTTTTGTAACTTTATAAATGTCTTTACTGTCACTTTTGATCAATTTAATGCATCTTTTTTATATATATTTTACAGTATCTCTTTATCATACAATGTAAGGAACACTTAGAAGAACTCCTTGGACTTTCCTTGAGTTTAATTGCGTGTCTCATCATTCTCCCCCCTCTCTCCTTCTCTAAAGCCGTATTTCTGCATCTCATCAGTTTAAGTGTGTCCACCCATCCTCCCATCCTCTCTCCCTCCCCCTCCTGCATTCACTCATTTTCTTCTTCATTGACGGATATCTCTCCCCTCTCTCTCTCTCTCTCCGCGTTCCTCCCTCAGTCTGGACTCCTCTCTCTCTCATTGTGTGTCAGATCGCATTAAGCGTGATTAGCTCACACCCTCTCGCATACGCGCTCACACAGCCGTATTCACAGACAATGAACGCATGCCAGTGCAGTTTGACCCCTGAGAGCCTCCTCTCCTCCCCCTGCCGTCAACATCGCCGTCTGAAATATCTTCAGCCCTTTCAGACCAAAGTCAGTCAGGATTCTTTAAACAGGCCGCATCAGCATGATAGCACAAATAAGGGCTTTTCAATATCTCAGTTGTTTCTCCTAGACACATTTTTGCATAAGTGTCCTGCTTGTTCCTGCAGAGCAAAAAGACTCACATGCATCTCATTTAGAGTTTCACTGATATGCTTAGATTTTTCTAGACAACAGTAGTCAGAGATCTTAACATCCCTATACTCTGACTCATTTGTGTCTGTTTTTATGTCTCCCTAGAATTTCTGGAGGAAACATCTGAGACCAAGATACTTAAATGGAACGAAGGACTTCATAAAGTCTCCTAAGCTGTGAGAGAGCAACTTTCCACTGGTAGTAGAGTTTTGAAATTACCAAAATATACTACTACTATGAGGTATACAATTTGTTTGGTTGTTGTTTTATAAATTGTAATTTATACACTTGCAGTCAAAAGATTTCTGCTCACCAAGCCTGCATTTATTTACTCCAAAGTACAGCAAAAACAGTAAAAATCTGAAATGAAAATAACTGCTTTCTATTTGAAATATTTTAAAATGTAATTTATTTCTGTGATTTCAAAGCTGAATTTTTAGCATCATTACTCCAGTCACATGATGCTTTAGAAATCATTCTAATATGCTGAATTGCCACTC
Source organism: Garra rufa (assembly GCF_049309525.1). Lineage (NCBI taxonomy): Eukaryota > Metazoa > Chordata > Actinopteri > Cypriniformes > Cyprinidae > Garra > Garra rufa. The sequence goes on from NC_133384.1 coordinate 35,265,095, forward strand.
AAAAAACATCATTATAATTATTATTATGTTGAATTATTTTTCAGGTTTCTTTGGTGATTAGAAAGTTACAGTAAGAAGAACAGCAATTATCTGAAATAGAAATATTTCATTATAAATGTCTTTATCATCACCTTTGATCAATTTAAACCATTTTTGCTAAATAAAAAAATAAATGTAAAAAAATGAATACTTTTAAATAAATAAATAAATAAAATGACTTCAAGCTTTTGAATGGTATAGTGTATAATGTTATTAAAGCTTTTTATTTATTTATTTTTTTGGATCAAAACATTTTTGGTGAGCAGAAGAGATGTCTTTAAAAAATTAAAACTCTTACTGTTCAAAAACCTTTGGCTGGTATTTTATTTTATTTTATTTTATTTTTTAATTTATTTATTTTTATTCAACAAAAACGTTTTTTTAACCCAGTAAATGTTCTAATGCATTTTAAAAGCATAGTATGATGCATTTCATTTATTATCAATTAATAATGCATCATGCATGTGGGAGTTTTATTTATCTGTTATTGCGAAGACTTCCTTGTACATTGGTGGTCCTTTCACACAAGCAGAGCAGAAATAGACAATAAGGTGTTGCATAAGCTGTAAAGGACCTCTGTGAAAGCAGTAATCATGTCATTACTGAATAGGACACTCTAATTAGTAGTTTTAGAGTAGGAAGACTGAAATAGTATTTTCTTGTAAAACCTACTCCAATATTTATTTACAACATCAAAAAAAACGTTAGTTCTTCAGACACGATTTTGTAAGTGAAGGCGAAATGTACACTACCAGTCAAACGCTTTTGGACAGTAAGATTTTTTATGTTTTTTTTAAAGAAGTCTCTTCTGCACACTAAGCCTGCATTTATTTGATCCAAAGCACAGCAAAAACAGTAAAATTTTGAAATAATTTTACTATCTAAAATAACCACTTTCTATTTGAATATATTTTAACAAGTAATTTATTCCTGTGATCAAAGCTACATTTTCAGCATCAATACTTCAGTCACATGATCCTTCAGAAATCATTCTAATATGCTGATTTGAGTTGGGTTTTTATTTATTTATAGAAATGAATAAGTTTTATTAACCAAGGATGCTTTAAATTGATCAAAAGTGATAATAAAGACATTTATAATGTTGCAAAGAATTTCTGTTTCTTTATGATGCTAAAAAATCAGCATTGAAATCACAGGAATAAATTGCATTTTAAAATATATTCAAATAGAAAACAATTATTTTAAATAGTAAAAATATATCAGAATTTTACAGTTGTTGCTGTACATCCAATCAAATAAATGCAGGCTTGGTGAGCAGAAGAGACTTCTTTAAAAAACATGAAAAATCTTGTAGACTGGTAGGGTATAAAACAAGCATTAATTTGCATTAGTCACGGCCTGATCCTGTGCATCATCTCAGTTCAGCCAAATAGTTTTCCGCCAGATTTACCAACAAAAACTCTAAACTGAAGCCCACTGGTGTGTATGTGTGTCTGCATATGCATGCATTTTCAAATCAAGCGCCTTATTTTTCCATGCATTTGTGCCGGAGGTCAGCGAGGTTCTGACGTTTGTGATGGTAATGCGAATCACATACAAAGACAAGTCACTGAAAGAGTCATTTTAAGTCAGTACACGGCCAAAGGATAATTTTACCGCCGTTTCTGAGTTCCGGAGGAATTCAGGAATAGATTGACCAGAAATCCCTAGGGATCTGAGTGTGTTTGTGTGTGTGCGAGTTGATCAATAAAAACACAAAAGAGCTGACCGGCCAAAATGCGTGAACTGAGGTTAAACGAAAGACACTAAGATGCCAGATGATGAAGTGCAGAAAGCAAAACATATTGATGATTAAGAACAGTTTTATAAAAAAAACACTTGCTTACGGATAGGTAAATGCTAGCATGTCACGATTTAATGATAGTGCAATTGAGTGGCTCTGAAAAGCTGGCCTTTGACCTCCTGCCTTGACCCCGACTGACCTCTGAGTCTGTGTTGTCTGAGATCATTAGTCAAACACGCACACACACACACTGGCCGGCTCGCACAAAGATCTCCTGTCAGTGCGTTTCATTTATCTAATTATCAGCCAATCAGAAAACAGACTGTGCCGCGTTTTTTAAAGAGGTGAAAGAGCCTCACACAGATGCATCAGCACACCTACACAGTCTTTCTCGCTCTGTTTGGCTTGTGTTTTGTGGACAGAAGATGAATATAAACAGTCAAAGACACAATTAACTAACTGTTTTCTTCTTAACACTGTATTTTAACACTGCATTTAGGTTGCGCAAAATCAACCTTCGAATGTTGGTTTTTCATAGCTCAGGAGACTCAGAAGTTGGTTTTCTGTACAGTATAAATCAAGACAAACCATTTAATTATAATTAATATTTTTTTAATTAACTATAATAGCCCTGGTTGTAATTCCTGCAGCAAATGTATTAGGCCTACATTTTAGCTTTTTAACCCAGTAAACTTTCTCATGCTTTTGAAAAAGTATGGTATGTTTTATTTGCATCTGTCGTGTCATTGCAAGGGATTCCTTGTAAGTTGATGAGCAGAGCAGAAGTAGACAATAAGGTGTTGCCCAAGCTGTAAAGGACCTCTGTGAAAGCAGTAATCATGTTATTATTGAAGAGGACACTAATTAGCGGTTTTCACTAAGAAGGCTCTACCACTGAGATTTAAATTGAGTGTTTGTGAATGATTCCTCAAATCATGTGTGTTGATGTGGATATCAAATATTAGTGATATCAAATGAGTTAATAGTTGTCATATAGTATGAGTGAAGAGATATAAATTTAATGCTCAGATCAATTGATCTTGGGTAAATGTTATTAGAAATCATTAAGCTCGGTTTGATACTGGTCTGATTTGGGCAAATCTGAGCATATTTTAAGACATTTTTTGAAATTTTTATGACATTTAGAAGGAAAATTCCTTTTTTGTGTGCAGAAGAAGCATTTGAGAAGCATCAAGTCCTCATTTGATCTAATTTCTGCCTTGCAAATTAAAGGTATATATATAAAGGAATACTTTTGTTTGTCTGTTTTGTTTTGTTTTGTTTTATTTTTTATTTTATTTGTTTTTATACTTAATATGTGTTATATACTTACTATATATATATAACTATAGATTAGTTTAGATTTTTTTGTGTACTTTGATTTGTACATTTGTGTCTATTCAAATTTATATTTTATTTATTAAATTTAATTTAATTTAATTAAATGGTTTACTTTTTGTATGTTTGTATGTGAAATATATGAATATGTGTAATATAAAAACATCTTTTTTGTTTAGATTAGTTTTATTTTTGTTTACTTTGATTTGTATATTGATCTGTGTTAAAGTTTCACTTTCTGTTTTATTTAATTTTAATTAAATTTTATTTGTTTGTCAACTTTAGTGTGTAATATAGATATTTTTTTTTATTTTGTTTGTGTACTAAAATTTTTATTATATATATATATATATATATATATATATATATATATATATAGTTTGTTTACTTTTTAATTTGTATGTCTTTTATGTTATATTTTATTTTTATTTGATTTTTTAGTTTGTATATTTTGATTTGTAAATTTTTGTCTTTTAAAATTTGTATTTCTGTTTTATTTATTTAATATTTTTGTTTATAATTTTAATTTATTATATTATATTTATTTTATTATTTTATTTTTGTTTGTGTACTTTTTGTGTTTGTATGTTTTATATATACAGTAGTCAACATTTGAAGTGGATCAAAACCTTTCATCAAAATTGTCCTAAAATCACAACAATACCCATTTTTGTTTTATAGGACAACTTTTCTGATCCACTTCAAATGTTGACTTTTATGTATGTTTAGACTACTAAATGTTTAGATTAGTTTTTTGTGTGTGTGTGTACTTGATTTGTACATTTGTGTCTGTTAAAATGTTTATTTAATTTTATTTTTCTCAGTTTTACAGTTACTTTCTCATCTTTTGCATTACAAGAAAACCTGTGCTTGGAGAACAAGCAGTTTCAAAAGGACTAGATGTGTTTGTTCATTTAAGACCAATTACCTGGACAGAGTTTGAGCTCTTCAAAGGACCTCATCAATAGTGTTGAGTTACAGGCAGAAACTGGTATAATGTAGCAGCTCTAGAGGGGGAGACCAACGGGCGACTGTAACACACACTCATTTGTTTTCAACTGAATTTGTCCAGTATTTCACCTGCTGTTGTAAGTTTTCATGCCTTTGAATTGCAATTTAGGTTATTGGTTAAAAGTTAACATAATAATAATCAGTAATGTTTCTTGAGCAGCAAATCAGGATATTAGAGTGATTTCAGAAGGATCATGTGACACAGACTGGAGTAATGATGCTGAAAATTCAGCTTTGGTCACAGGAATAAATTACATTTTAAAATATATTCAAATAGGGAACAGTTAATATAAATTGTAATAACATTTCACAATTTTGAATGTAGTTTGATTAACTAAATGCAGCCTTTGGTGAGCATAAAAGTCTTCTTTTAAAATGTTATAAGAAAAATTAATAATTACAAACTTTTGATCCAGAGTACTGCAAATTTTTGAAATATTTTTACTATTTAAAATATCTATTTTTATAACTAGTTTTCTGTTTGATTCTATTTTAAAATGTTATTTATTCCTGTGATCAAAGCTGAATTTTTAGCACCATGACTCCAGTCAACTTCAGAACTATCAATATTTATAACAGTTGAATGATTTTTTTCAGGATTCTTTGATGCATAGAAAGAGGCAAAGATTAGCATTTATCTGAAATAAAAAACCTTTGTAAATACTATTCAAAAACTTGGAGTCAGTATTTTATTTTATTTTATTTTATTTTTCATATATTTTTAATATTTTTATTTTTTATTTTATTTTATTATTTTATTTTATTTTTTATATATATTTTTAATTTAATTTAATTTAATTTAATTATTTTATTTTATTTTATTTATTTAGGGGGAAAGAAATGCTAGAAATTAATATTTTTATTTAGCGAGGACGCTTTAAACTGATCAAAAGTGATGATAAAGACATTTCTAATGTTAGAAAATATTTCTATTTCAAATAGAAAGAAGAATAGAAAGATCCAAAGATCAGCATTTATCTAAAAAAAAACTTTTGTAACATATTATACACTATACATTTCCAAAGTTTTGTTTTATTTTATTTTATTTTATTTATTTTATTTTATTTCAGCATATTAGCATATTAGAATGATTTCTGAAGGATCATGTGACACTGAAAACTAAAGTAATGATGCTGAAAATTCAGCTTTGAACACAGAAATAAATTACATTTTAAAATATATTAAAATAGAGAACAGTTAATTGTAATAACATTTTGAATGTAGTTTGATTAACTAAATGCTCCCTTGGTGAGCATAAAAGTCTTCTTTTAAAAACATTTTGACTATTATTTATTTCTATGCTTTAATGGCATGAAAATGCTAAGAAAAGTGCAGTTCGCCACATTGCAACTGCTTAAATGATCTTAATGAATGTCCTGACAGCTGGAGAGCCTTCGGTGATAAAGTTTGACAGCGAGGTTTGTTCTGCGAGAACAACAGAGAATTTCAGATGTTCGACTCTTTTGCTTCCCTCGTTTTCTGCCTGTTATTGGTTCTTTCGGCCTCTTGTGCGAGTGACTGACTCTATTGTCATCGATACATTGTAAATCAGTACATTTTGGAGGGAAACCGATAGCACATCTGTGACACACACACTGTGCCCTAGGGGTCGAAGCCCTGTCTGACCAGACACAACAGTGTGTGTTTGAGGGTGTGTTCTGTGTCTCTGACTCGACAAGAAGTTCCCTCCAAAATTTCTATTCTCATTCATCGGCCCCAGCCGCCTCCCTCAGGGGCTAAACACACACTTTAGACTGCAGTGTGTGTGTGTGTTTGTGTGTTTAGCCTCACAGGAGCTCACCGCTGCAGACACAGCAGGGGAGAGATGCCACCGCCACTCGTCCTGAAAACACCACTGAAAAGATTGCAAACTGAAAGAGACTCCCTTTTGTCACATTTACAATGTACAAGAGTGGAAACTCAATTGACTCGACTAGCTTGTCCTGTGTATATTGTTTGCTACAAACAGCTGATGCACAAATGTATCAAGAAGCGCTAGTTTAAATGTCCTGGAAGTAAAAATTTAATAGAAACATCTCACTCAATCATATTTAATTGCTTTTTTGGCCAACTAACACTATAGCTTTGACATGCATGGCGAGCAGTGACAGCAGTGTGACATACATTAGTTTAAAACTAAACAATGCAACTAAAAAATGCACGCACAGTTGTTTTATTATTATTATTATTATTATATATGCAAAGTTCACATTGGAATGTATGTGCTTTGTACTGTCCAAAATTGATTTGCCATTCCTTTAAGGTGTTAAAAAATAATGAAAAACCTAAAAATATATGCACTACTCTAAAACAAAAGGATGTTGTGTGTGCTTATTTATTGTATGAATTTTTCAACTTTAAAAATGTTACTTTTCATATATATATATATATATATATATATATATATATACACTACCAGTCTTTTACTTCCCATTTTTAAAAATATTTTTAATGTTTATAAAGAAGTCTCCTCTGCCCACCAAGCCTGCATTTATTTAATTCTATATACAGCAAAAACTGTATTTTTACCATTTAAAATAACTGTTTTCTATCATTCTAATATGTTAATTTGCTGTTCAAGAAACATTTATTATTATTATATCAATATTTAAAACAGGTGATTAGATTTTTTTCAGGATTCTTTGATGAATAGAAAGAGATGAGCATTTATCGGAAATAAAATAACTTTTGTAACATTATACACTAAACCATTCAAAAAGTTGGAGTCAATATTTTATTTTATATTATATTATATTATATTATTTTATTTTAATTATTTTATTTTAATTTATTTTTTGTTTTGTTTTGTTTTGATTTTTTTAATTAATTTATTTATTTTTATTTAGGGGGGAAAGAAATGATAGAAATTAATACTTTTATTTAGCGAGGATGCTTTAAATTGATCAAAAGTAAATAGAAAGATCCAAAGATCAGAATTTATCAGAATTTATTTTATTTTATTTTATTTTATTTTATTTTATTTTATTTTATTTTATTTTATTTTATTTTATTTTATTTTATTTTATTTAGGGGGAAAGAAATGATAAAAATATATATATATTTTATTTAGTGAGGATGCTTTAAATTGATCAAAAGTGGTGATAAAGACTTTTATAATGTTAGAAAATATTTCTGTTTCAGATAAATGCTGTTCTTCTGAACTTGCCATTCATCAAAGAAACCTGAAAAAATTCTACTCAGCTGTTTTTAACATAATAATAATAAATGTTTTTGAGCAGCAAATCAGAATATTAGAATGATTTCTGAAGGATCATGTGACTGGTGTAATTATGCAAAAAATAAGCTTTGAAATCACAGGAATAAATTACATTTTAAAACATATTCAAATAGAAAACAGCATTTTTAAATAGTAAAAAATGTTTCAAAATTGTACTGCTTTTGCTGTACTTTGAATCAAATAAATGCATCCTTGGTGAGCAGAAGAGACTATTTTAAAAAAACTTGAAAAATCTTTTGACTGATGGTGTATATGGTCTTGCCACTTGTTGTGAATGTGCTTGTAGGTTCTCAAGGTTCAGCTTTAGAAATTGAGGTTTTTCTAATTATCCGAAGTGTTCTTCTTAATTATCGGTGTGCAGTTGCATCCTTAAGTTGAGAAATGCCTGTGTAATTGGGTATTATGACTAAGGGTCTTCTTAACTTGAGAGGTTTGTTGCATCTGCTGGTTATTTGTCACACAAGTGTCATCAGTTCTTGATGTTTCATTACTCAGGTTCTTCAGATCAGTGGTTTCTGGCTTTTTTAAGGCACTAGTAGTAGATGCTCTTCTTGAGAACTGGAAAAAGTGGCACTATAGACTTATAGTGTCTATAGAACATCTTTGGTTCTAATTGGAATGTTTGAGGTTAAGAATGTATCATTTAATTTCAGATCTCTCTCTCTTTCTCTCTCTCTCTGTGTGTGTGTGTGTGTGAGAGAGAGAGGTGGGCTCATGTTTTGAGGGAATTCCCTTATTATTCCACTCATTATAGTGAGTGAATCCCCCATCTGTGTGTGCATGGGTGTGTTTATGAGTGTGTATAATTACACGTGCACAGTATACTTGCACCGGTTTAATCGTAGTAAAGTCGTAATGAATGCAATTGCATTCAGTTTGAGCAAATGTGGAAAAAAGCATTTTGCATCTTGCAATTCTGTTTTTTGTTGCCAGCACAGAATAAAAACGATTGCAACTTTTTTTGCAGTTTTTTTTCTTCTCAGAATTGCAAGTTTGCAAGTCTCACAATTTGAACTTTTCTTTGGAGAATTGCAATTTAAAGCAAAAAGTGCAAAAAATAAAATAAAATAAATAACCTGCAGTTCTGAGTTTATGTCTTGCAATTTTGAAAATTATGTGAAGAAAGTCAGAACTGTATAATACATTTTTTTATTTATTTATTTATTTATTTATTTTTAATGTAATTTTTTAATAATTTTTTTTTAATGAATTCAGAAAATTTTAGTTGTTGTTGTTGAAAATTAGTTTGTTTAGAGGATAGAAATATTTTTAGCTCATTATAAAAACAATTGCTTTTTTAAATAGGTTTACATGATTAATTATTAATTAATAATACATTTTTTGTATTAAATAATTTTCGTTTTTTGTGTATATGTATTTTTGTTTGGTGCTTATGTGAAAAATAGTTGATAGTGAGCAAAATGAGTTTGGTTAGAGGATAGATATGTTTTAAGCTCATTATAAAAACAATGGCATTTTTTATAAGTTTCCATGATTAATTATTAATTTCGTTTTTGTGTATATGTATTTTTTTTAACTAAAAGTTAAGTTTATTTTAAGTTTTAGACATTTTTTTGCAATTAGTTTTTATTGTTATAATTATTTCTTTTTTAAATGCATTTTTTACTCATTTTAAATGTTTTTAATGAATAATTTTTTTTTCTGTGTATATATATATATATATATATATATATATATATATATATTTTTTTTTTTTTTTTCTTTTTTTTTTTTTCTCTCTGTTGAACATAGCTTTTTAAATTATTTTTGTATGTTACTTTATAATTTTTGAATTGTGTGGTTATGTTAAAAATAGCTTTGAGGAATGAGGAAATGAGTTTGGTTTAAAGAATAGAATATATAATAAATTTAATTAATAATAATTATTAATCGTCATTAAATATGTATTTATAGTATTTACTAATATTTTAACTTTAATTTAAAAAAATTTCAGTTGGCTCGAATGAACAAATTAAACTAATGTTAATTTTAGAAATGTTATTGCTTGCAATTGTGAATTTATATTTTAAGTTCTCAAGTTCTTGTATATCTCAAGAGTTCATGTCTTGCAATTCTTAAAATCACGTGAAGAAAGTCAGAATTGTGAGATATAAACTTACAATTAGTTTTTTTTAACCATTGTGGAAACAACCTTTTTATTTTTTATGTATTTTTATACATTTTAATTCCATTAAATCCATTATTTTCTGGGTATTTGTAGTTTTTTCTGTTAAAACTGTTGTTTTTTTTCACAAAAAAATTACAAAAAAGCAAACTTTTTAAATAATTTTGTATGTTGCTTTATAATTTTTGACTTGCGTGGTTACATTGAACATAGCTTTAAAATGAGGAAAATTAGTTTGGTTGAAAGTTCAGAATATATTAAATATTTATTTATAGTATTTACTTATATTTTTAATTAACCTAAAAAATTAAATGAGCTTAAATTAATGAATTAAGTTAATTTTAGAAATGTTACAACTCACAATTGTGAATTTATATCGTAAGTTCTTGCAATTCTTAAAATCATGTGAATAAAGTCAATTAGTTGCAATTAGTTTTTTTACCATTGTGGAAACAACCTTTTTATTTTTTATGTATTTTTATACATTTTAATTCCATTAGATCCATTATTTTTGTGTATATGTATTTTTTGTGTTAAAAAACTGTTGTTTTTTTTCATAAATAAAATTAACAAATACATTTTTTAAAATCAATTTTTATGTTGCTTTATACTTAGTATTTTGAATTAAATTAAATTTTTGAATGAATTGATTTTATGTATTAAAAAATGTATTATGTGTTAACATTTTTTTTTTGCTAAAATCAGTTAACACATAAAACATTTTTTAAACATTTTGTATGTTGCTGTATAATTTTTGACAAAAATAATGAGCAGACGAAAGCATTTTCACACTAAAGTTTAATCGTCAGTCTCTAGGGTTTGTTCCAGTCACTAACCCTAAATGTGTGCACTAATAAAAGAGCCGCTTGTCTTAGCAGGCTTCACTAATAAAGCAGTGTGAATGCTCCAGCGATGTGACTGAAAGCATCTCCCCAGGGCAGGGAGTTTTTATACACCTCCTTAAACAGGAAACATTAATTGGAGGGTGTGTGTGACCCTTGACCCCGCAGCTGAGGACAGGAATGACCTCTCGCTAGTACAGGAAGGATAAACCCTTGCCTGAATGCGCACACAAACACGCACGACTGATGCACGCTAACATGCCGTCCTACAGTGAATTAACACTTTGATTTGCTGAAACACTCTGATACTTATGAATGAGCGGCAGTGAATGAAGCGCTCGGCACATTCTGTCAGGCTGCCAAAGCGCAAGCACAGTGTAATTGTGGGACGTTGCGGTCTTTTGTGCGTCCTGCTCAGTGAAGAGGCACCTCTTGTTCAGATTAGCAGGATTACCTGAAACAGTGCCAACAGGACAGAAACAAACTTCTCTCTTTCCTTCCTGCAGTTTTCAAGGAAACAGTCTGTGTGCAAAAGTTCAAAAGTATGAATGCGGCAGGGTTGCAGAGGTTATTGTGTGTGCTTTTGCTTCGCTCTGCTTTGGGGACAGAATTTGAGCACTTCGGGGATGGGTTCAGTTGGAAAAAGTCATTTTAATGGCAAAGGTTTCTTTTTGGGTTAGGAATTGAGTTTTTTTTTTAAATAAGTCTATTTTGTGTCCTCATTTAGATGAGTGTGTGCACTTGTTTTGCTTTCATTTTGATGGCCGAATGTGGTCCTCACTAATTAAAAGATCTAAAATGGTCAAAATAATGTCTGAATTACAATCTAAATGTTTTAAAATGCTTAAAATGTGGAAAATGAAGACGTGTAGAAATATTATAACTTCAGTATAAAAACAATAGATTTTTTTATATATATATTTTATTAGTTTTTTATGTTATAATATAATCATTTTTGGAGAACATTTTACAAAAAAAAAAAATACTGTTTCAGCCTTTAAACTTAAAAAAATGTATGTTTAATTCAGTGTGTGACATGTCATTTGCCATTTATTTTATTTTTTGTTTTATTTTAGTATTTTATTTTATTTTAGTATTTAATTAAATTACATTTTATTTTATTCCAGCTTTAATTACCAACAATTATTTTATTTTATTTCAGCTTTATTATTATTATTATTATTATTATTATTAATTTTAGTTTTAGTTTTAGTAATTGTAGTACTTGGACTTATTTATTTTATTTTATTTTATTTTATTTTATTTTATTTTATTTTATTTTATTTTATTTTATGCTTACCAAAAATGAATTACTAAAAAATATTTAATTTTTATTTTATATTTGATTTTAGCTTTTATAATAATAATAATTATTATTATTATTACTGTTAGTTTTAGTAATTTTAGTAATCTGACTTATTTCATTTAGTTGCTAAGGCAACATTTCCAGTTTCATCTATTTCATTTTATTTCATTTAATATTTATTATATAATATTTTTTTTGAGTCATAAATAAGGATTTTTGGAAATGCATTTTACAAGAAAATCGCCCTTATGCTTAAAAATATAATGTTTAATTTGGTGCGTGAGTTGCCATTTCTTTGTAATTAATTGTGATATTTACTAACAGTTTCTGAATTAAAATAGTTTCTGCACCAATTTTTGTGAAAATATTATTACTAATATTATTAGTTTTAGTAATTTTAGTAATTGGACTTATCTATTTTAGTTTAGTTGCTAAGGCAAAATTTTTCATTTAAATCTAATATTTTATTAAACTTTAAATTAAATTTTGTATTTTAATTTTTCTTTCTAGTCAACAGCAATGCTGCACGTATCAATTACCTGAACAAGATTTTACCACGGCACAAGTAGTGAGATTACTTAGTCCAAAAATAGATATACAGTACGTGTATGTGAATATCCATCATGATATTGTAAAGCTCTACTTTTACTTTATACTGCAGATATGAAGTCGATGCATTGGTGTTTTGGTGGATTTGTTGGGGATTGAACATCACAGCTGTGCAGATCTGTATAATAGTGTGTGTCTAAGTTTAAGTGTGTGTGTGTGTGTGTGTGTGTGTGTGTGTGTGTGTGTGTGTTTGCTTATGGGATCAGAGTCTTAATCCTGGTGTGCTGAACTGGACACACACATGATAATTGTTTTGTGCACAGAATCCTAATGTGATCTATAGAGATGCAATCGCAGAACTGGCATTTATTAAGATACTTTGTAATGTGAAATGTAAATCCAGAATCCAAAAAGCTGCTCATTCCCCAAGACTGTGAGAAATAAGGAATAGGGAGTTAGGAATTGGTTCAGCTTGACTAATGTTTTTTGACATTGCTACTTTACCATAAACTATATTTGCTCTTTGTCTATCTGGTGTGAAAACATTGTATGTGAAAAATTAGACATCTGGAGTCCTTTGGATGTTTTTGAAGACCCTTTCTGACATCCTGAATGATTGGATTGATTAGCATATACCGTTGAGGAATCAGAGTCTGCAAAATGTTAATTATTTTGCCAAAATAAGAGGGATCATACAAAATGCGTCTTATTTTTTTATTTAGTACTGACCTGAATAAGATATTTCACACAAAAGATATTTACATATAGTCCACAAGAGAAAATAATAGTATTTACCCTGTTCTTAATACTCTGTTGTTACTTGAGTGATTCACAGATGTGTTTTTTTGTTTAGTGATAGTTGTTCATGAGTCCCTTGTTTGTCCTGAACAGTTAAACTGTCTGTTGCTCTTGAGAAAATCTGTTTTTTCAGCATTTTTGTGTATTTGAACCCTTTCCAATGATGACTGTATGATTTTGAGATCCATCTTTCCACACTGAGGACAACTGAGGGACTCATATGCAACTATTACAGAAGCTTCAAACACTCACTGATGCTCCAGAAAAAAAAACATGCATTAAGTTAACTTTTGAACAATGAAGATGTGTGCCTTTTTACTTATTTTGCCTAAATATATATATTTTTTCATTTAGTACTGCCCTTCAGAAGCTAAAGAGATTTTAGCTGTTTCCCAGAAGACAAAATAAGTTAAATTTATCCTAATCTTCATATTCAGAAACAAGGGACTCATGAACAACTATCACTAAACAAAAACAAACAAACAAACAACAACAACAAAAAAAAGGTGTGGCTTATTCAAGTAACACAGTATTAAAAATTAAGTGTATGTAAACGTTTGAACTGCATCTTTTTCATAAATTCAACTATTATTTTCTCTTGTGTACTATATGTAGACGCCTTTTATGTGAAATTTTTTTTTTCAGGTCAGTACTAAATAAAAAACAACATGCATTTTGTATGATCCCTCTTATTTTGCTAAAATAATTAACATTTTGCAGATTCTCAAAGGGGGATGTAAACTTTCAATGTTGTAAATAAATATTTTTGGAGAACATTTTACTAAAAAATACTGATTCAGCCTTTAAACTTCAACATGTTGCCATTTCTTTGTAATTAATTGTGATGTTAACTAGCAATTTCTGAGTGAAACTTGTTTTTGCACCATTTTTTTTTTTTTTTTTTTTTGGTGTGTAAATATTATTATATTAGTTTTAGTAATTGGACTCATTTATTTCAGTTAGTTATCTAGTTCAGTTATTTAATTTAATTATTTAATTTTTTTCTAGCTTTACTTTAATTACAGACAATTATTTATTTTATTTCATTTAACAAGGGACTCATGAACTATCACTAAACTAAAACACAGCTGTGGATCATTCAGGTAACAACACGGGTTTAAGAATCAAGGGTATGTAAACTTTTGAACGGCTTTTTCAATTTGGTCACACTTTATATTAGGTGGCCTTAACTATTATGTACTTTCATCAAAAATAAGTACAATGTACTTCATGTGGTCATATTGCATTGCAAAACACTTTTGCTTCTATTAAGGTGGGATATGGGTAAGGTTAGGGACAGGTTTGGTGGTAAGGGTAGGTTTAAGGGTGGGTTAGGGTGTAAGGGTTAGTTCAACAGTGGTAATTACAGAAATTAATTACAGATATAATTACATATAGGTTTTTACAAATATATAAATACAATGTAAAAACATGTATGTACACAATAAGTACATTGTACCAAATGATTAATTTAAATGTAAGTACACAGTAGATAAGGCCACCTAATGTAAAGTGGGACCTTTTATTTTATAAATTCAACTATTATTTTCTCTTGCGGACTATATGTAAACATTTTATGTGAAATATCTTATTCAGGTCAGTACTAAATAAACCACATGCATTTTGTACGATTCCTCTTATTTTTCTAAAATAATTAACATTTTGCAGATTCTGAAAGGGGGATGTTAACCTAAATAATAAAGTGACAAGTGTATTTTAAACGTCCACCGGAAACGAGCGCTGCTGCAGCGCCCCCTGCTGCCCCGCGGCGGAATCATCAGGTGACAAGGCGCCCAAAAATACGACATAAACAATGCGTTTATCGCACAATAATGCTAAAGACCCAAGTCCTCAGTGTTAGAAATGTGCTTTAAGTGGTTGTCAACTCCTCTGGCTCCAGATTGATACTTTAATTTCATTTTATGAAACGCGATAGATGTGTTTGGGAAACTTGGTAAGTTTTATAAATGTAGAGGCGCCAAGTGATAGATACTCCTGTATCGTATAATAACATCGTTTTCTATGTCATAATTTCAGAATATACATCTAAAACATGACGGTTTATATGAGTTTGAGCAAATTCTGGACCGCTTATGTTCGTATCCACTAGAGGACGCGATTGAACTTCACATTCACCGAGAGACTCGTTCAGTCAGGTAACGTTTATGCTTAAAATTTACCTCACGTTAACTTAATGACTGTTGTGAAGACTAATTATTATTATACAGGGCTATTATTAAATAATTGGACATTAAAACTAAAATTTAAAATATTCTTGTACCAGGTATTTACTTACGTATGTTTACTGTTAAAAATATTTTCTCACTGTAATCAACGAATTCGTTTTTATATAATGGCTATTTTTCTGTATTTTATCTACATTATTTTATTTTATGTAACTCATTGAGGAAGATGTCACAGCTAGGTCTTTCAATACCAAATGATATTAGTTTTTAATTATTTTATTAAATCAGTGAACACTTGTTTGTTATTAAAGAGTTTTTAGACAGTAGAACATATTTAGCAATAATATTCTATTGAGGTTTATGTTTTATTATACAAGTGTAATTTTTTTTATAATATAAGTTTGATTATATTGTTGTTTTTTAATTAATTAATCATTATATATATATTTTTTTTATATATAATTCTTTATACTTTAAAATTTCATGTTTATTTCAGTGCCTGACTTGCCATTTCTTTGATATATACTAGCAATTTCTGAGTGGTTTTTAAATTATGTTTATTTTTAGTTTTAGTAATTTTAGTAGTTGGACTTATTTATTTTAGTTAGCTGCTAAGGCAACATTTTATTTTTATTTTATTTTATTTTATTTCAGGTTTAGTTTAATTCCTGGCATTTTTTTTGAAGATTTTTGTTTTTAGTCAACAACAACACTGCATATGTCAATTACCTGATCAAAATTATTGAGATTACTTAGTCCAAAAAGAGATATAGGTGTATGTGAATACCCACATTAACAAATAAAACAATTAATTTTAGTTAATTGTTAAGTTATTTTTATCATTTCTTTATAATAAATTGTTATATGTATTAGCAATTTCTGAGTGAAAATTGTTTTTGTGTATAAATATTATTATTATTATTATTAGTTTATTATTATTATTATTATCATTTACTTTAGTTAGTTGTATTCATTTACTCTTACTTTAGTTGTAAAGGCAACATTTAATTTAATTTAATTTTTATTTCAGCTTTACTGTAATTACAGGTCGTTTATTTTATTTTATTTGAGCTTTACTTTAATTCCCAACTATTTTTTTTAAGATTTTTATTTTTAGTCAACAGCAGCACTGCATATGTCAATTATCTGAACAAAATCTAACCATGTGCTTTTGTTTTATTTTAGTAGTTTTTGTAATGTTTCTACACTTTGAAACAAATTTTTCGCAAACAGAGATTTTTGGAAATACATTTTACAAAAAATATTAATTAGTCTTTTTTATAATTTATTTTATTGCATTATTTTTTACATGTTTTTTTTTTAAAAGTCACTATTAAGTTGCATATGATTATTCTATCCAATAATAGAACAGAATTCTGTTTGTTTCTTATTAGATATTGCAATTGGACCTAACAATTTAACCATTTATTTTGGCAAATGTCAGTCAGTTTAGTTAATTTACATGTGTTGTAGTCAACAAATTAATTGTTTAGAGATTAAACTTGTATGTTTGAGTAACTCAGACATTAATCTTCACTGAATTAATTAATTAATAGTAATCATGTCGGTGATGACCAGCTGCATTTTGACACCTGTGTTTTTGGCAGGTGACCTTTCAGATGCAGAGGTTTGGGGTGTGTCTCCGTTCACTTTTTCTATCCGGGCCCCGTCGACCGGCTCGTCCCTGGAGCTTTGACCTTTCATTGTGGAGGAGCTTCTGCTCAGGTACGGCTCACGGTCACAGTTCACCTTTATCACAGCAGAGTGACACATCAGGACCAATACTGTACACCTTCAAGCACTGTATCACCTTGTATTAGAGCAAACCGCTTACCCTACATCCCTCCTAACCCAAACATTAACCTCTTTCACATAATCTGTCTGGTTGCATTTATGTATTTTTGTGTGTTACGCAGTCATACATACTGCACTTCACCTAAATATTTTTCTCCACCACCATCTTGCAATGCAGAAGCAAATATATTCACACAAGTGCAAATATAATTTGATCATTTTATTGCAGGATGCTTTTCGAGCACAAAAATTCACACTGATGAAACAATAATGTAAGATTAGCAGTATTGTTCTTCAGTTTTATTATGTGAAACAATTATGTCTTTAAAGTGTCTTATTCAAAATGTTGATTATTTACAGAAGACGAGTTTTAAAACATAAACTTATGGAGGAACCGAGTGAATAAATGCATAATAAATTAGAGCTGCAAAAAGATTAGTTGCAATTAATCAATTCAAAATAAAAGTTTATGTTTGCATACTATATGTCTGTGTATGGTGTATGTTTATTATGTATTTTTTAAAGATTTGTATGCATTTGTATTTAAACACTTGTTTCTAATTTATATTATATGTAAATATAAATATTTTACATATAAATCTAAAATTTTTCCACAATATATACTTCAATGTGTGTGTATAGTATGCAAACATAAAATTTTGTTTTGAATTGATTAATTGCAACTAATTGTTTTGCAGCTCTAAAATAAATAAAATACGTGACAAACTTGTCGGAAAATTAAATTTATATATTACAAACAAATATACAAGAATTGTAATTATTCATAATTCACAAAATGATTTTGATCATGTGCATGTGTTTTTTTTCTTCATATTTTAATTTTCACCATCATTTCTTTTTGGCATAAGGTGCTTTATTTTGATATGTACTTGATTCTTCATATTTGTATAATCTTTCATAAAGTTTATTTTGTAAATCTTACAGTGCTTTGGGTTGCTTTTTACAAAAAAGTCTCTTATGCTCACCATGGCTGCATTCAACTGAACAAAAATACAGTAAAATTGTGAAATTATTAGTATTTCAAATAACTGCTCTGTTTTGTAATAGATTGTAAAATGTAATTTATTGTCATGATGCAATGCTGAATTTTTAGCATCATTACTCCATCATTATTAATAATGTTGGTTATTTACAGAAGACAAGTCTTAAAACATAAACTTACGGAGGAACAGTGAATAAATGCTAAATAAATAAAAGATGTGACAAACATGTCAGAAAATTGAATTAATATATTACTAACAAATATATTCAATAAATAGTTGCAGTCCCTTGTCCTGTAACTGGACTCATTATGTACAAGGATTTTAACTATTCATAATTCACTAAATTATTTTGATCATTGTCAGTGCATGTTTCTTCCAACATATTTTTATTTTCTCCATCAGTTCTTTTTGGCATAATGTGCTTCATTTTGATCTGTGCTTGATTCTTCATATTCATATGATTTTTATCGTAAATTCGTAAATCATATAGTGCTTTGGGTTGATTTTTAAAGGAAATCTCTTCTGCTCACCAAGGCTCCATTTATTTGATTAAAAATAAAGTAAAAACTGTTAAATTGTGAAATATTATTAGTATTTCAAATAACTGGTCTGTTTTGTAAAATATTGTAAAATGTAATTTTTTTTTCTATGATCAAAGCTGAATTTTCAGCATCATTACTCCAGTCTTTAGTGTCACATGATTCTTCAGAAATAAGTCTAATATGCTGATTTGCTGCTCAAGAAACATTTCTGACAATTATCGATTTTGAAAACACTTCTGCTGCTTAATATTATTGCAGAAATTGTAATATTTTTTTATTTTCTGCAGGGTTCCTACGGGTTTGGAAATATATGGAAATTATGGAATTTGATTGAAGTATTTTCCAGGTCTGGAGAAGTATGGAAAAAGGAAAGCAATGTATGGAAAAATATTTGTGTTTCCAGACTTTTGCCCCCATAGAAAATTTAATGAAAATAAATGTATTGTGCAAGAAGTGAGATTTCATAGCAGCTGTTTAGTGATTGTTTAGGGATTGTCAAATATGCACATTTGATTATGCAAAATGCAGGTTAAAAGCATTTTATGTTTCTTCTCAAAATATTCTTAGCCTCGAGGACCTTTGCAAAAATGAGTAGATCTCTGTTAATTCATGTGCATCCATGCTCTTGTTTATTCATAGTGATGCACAAAAGAAAAAGAGTTATATAAAACTAGAAATTATAATGCATAAGCATGCAAAAAATTTCCCATGCGCATGTGAATAGTTTCTTGAGGGCACAAATACTTATTACTTTAGTTTTTTGTGTGCATGAAATACACTCCTGAACAAAATCTTAAGACCGGGGGAAGCATTGCAAATTTTACGCATTTCGCGCTGGTGGATCATAACCGGGTTGTAAGTACTGCTTCAGAATGCCAAAAGAAGAAACGGGAGCAAGAGACAAAAAATAGAAAGTAGGCAATTTATAAAAAACGGCATTTAAACCCAAACAGGCTGTTCATCAGCTGATCAAAAGTTTAAGACCATAGCCATAAAAAGGTAAAATCTGCACAGAAATATGGCTTTCATGTCATTGTTCTTCAGGCAGTCACACTGTCATGATCTCCTGATGGCAAAGGCAAAAAGGTTTTCTCTCTTTGAACGTGGCAGAATTGTTGAGCTGCACAAGCAAGGCCTCTCGCAGCTTGCCATCTCTGCCGAGGTTGGACGCAGTAAGAAAGTCATTTTACATTTCTTAAAAGATCCTGAGAGTTATGGGACAAAAAAAGTCAAGTGGTAGACCCAACAAATTTCACCTGCACTGAGCTGCAGGATCGGACGGGTTGTCCGTGAAGACACAGGTCCATCCTCGACCCAAATTAGGACCCTTACTGATGCTGACTGCAGCCCAATAACCATAAGACGTCATCTGCGAGAGAAGGGCTTCAAGAACAAAAACGTCTTCAAAGGCCACTTCTCCTTCAACGCCACAAACTTGCCCGTTTGGAATTTGCAAGGGAGCACCAAACATGGGACATTGAAAGGTGGAAGAAAGTTTTATTCTCTGATGAGAAAAAATTTAATCTAGACGGTCCTGATGGCTTCCAACGTTACTTGCATGACAAGGAGATCCCACCGGAGATGATTTCTACGCGGCACAGTGGAGGAGGCTCCATCATGATCTGGGGTGCTTTTTCCTTCAATGGGAAAATGGAGCTTCAGGTTGTCCATGGGTGTCAAACGGCGGCTGGCTATTTGGATCTGTTGCAACGGGCATCCCTCTTGACTGAGGGTCCCCGTCTGTGGGGTAATGACGTGGATGCCCTTCGTGAAGCCATCTTCACCACATGGAGCAATGTTCCCAGCAGCCTCCAGAAAACAGTAAGATCAAGCATGCCGAAGCGAGGGTTTGAAGTGATCAACAAGAAAGGTGGGGCTACTCACTACTGAGTCCTTTTTGACACTTTTGGTTCTGTTGTGGGTTTATTTTTGGGCTATGGTCTTAAACTTTTGATCAACTGATGAACAGCCTGTTTGAGTTTAAATGCCGTTTTCAATAAATTGCCTACTTTCTATTTTTTGTCTCTTGCTCCTGTTTTTTCTTTTGGCATTCTGAAGCAGTACTTACAACCCGGTTATGATCCACAAGCGCGAAATGTGAATACTTGCAATGTTTCCCCCGGTCTTAAGATTTTGTTCAGGAGTGTACTTTTTTAGAAAATCAATGAGAAAATAAAAATATTTACAGATGACTGTACTATATACCAAATATAAAGCTAAAAATAAGTCTTTATTAATTCATTTATGTTAAATAGGTTTGGAAATTTGAGTCTGTGTATGGAATTTTGTAATGGAAAATGAGTAGGAACCCTGTTTCTGGATTCATTAATGAATAGAAAGTTCAAGAGAACGGCAGTTATTTAGAATGGAATTTTTCTGCAACATTGGAAATGTAATTTTTGATCAATTGAATACGTCCTTGCTGAGCAAAAGTACTGATTTCTTTCAAAATACGGAACATAAATTCAGTCAAGTGTCTCAAAACGTTTATCTGGTAGTGTGAATGATGTAAGTTCTTGTTTATGTTTGCTACACCATCGTGTCGGTGGTTAACGGGCTGGTTGGACACAGTGTGTCCAGATGTTGAATGGATGGTGGTCTGTTGGGTGTTTTGGAACAGAGAAGGACGCTTGAGTCGGCTTCACACTTTGTGGTTCTGCTGTGCCACAGAGCTTCAGCCGTCCCGGGGCGAATGGCCAGCCCGGCGTCGGACAGCACCTCTGTCTTCACCACGGGCACCTGGGATGTATTCAGCTTCATCAGCATGTCCAGAGAGCACTTCTGCCTTTCTTTAACACCGCTTCCGTCATATTTATCATCCTCCTCTTCCTCGTCATCTTCCGTCTCGGAGCAGTTTTCATCTCCTATGTCTTTTGTTTCTCTTAGAACATCTCCGGCGATGTTTGTGATGCCTGCTGGGTCTTTCTTGACGGATAGATCGAGTGGCCCTTCGTTGGAGCGAGCCGTACGCTCCAGTGCCTGTTGAATGTGCGACAGCTCTGACCGGATCTTACCCAGGTGTGCCCACAGGTGGCACTGCTCCGGCAGAGAGGCGGCGCGCTGCTCCGTGTTCTGGTACTCCTGCAGTAACATGCTGAAGTCCTGCAGGAGCGCAGCTGCCGGGTCGGCGTCTCTCTCCATTGCTCTCTGTCTCGCCTCCAGCTGATCAGACATATGCGGCGGGGACGAGACGTCACTGCGGGGGCTGTGAAAACACAGTTTAATTGTAACCAAATACCGTTTATCAACTCCAGCCTGAGCGTGTAGTACATAGAGAGAGAGAACACTTGAGCAAGACATGCCAGATATAGTGCATCTGGTGTATATACTTTTATAGAGATGCAGTATATCTGGTATGACTGTGCCTGGATATTCTTAGAAAACTCTTTATAGAGTTATTTTCTCTCATTAAAAGCTGTAGTAACAGTTTTTAAAGCAATAAGCACATAAGGTCATGCTAAACAGTGCTTTCACTGATGGTAATTTTAGGCTAAACGTGAAGTTGAGTACGCAATACTGTTTTAACTGTTTTTAAAATGCTAAAAATAAAATATAATAAATAGGTTATTAATGTATTAAGAAATTAATGAATTACTTAATTATAAAATATATTACTATATATTAATTCAATGTACATATTATATATTTGTTTTAATTTTAGATTAAATTTTCTATATACTTTAATTTTAATAAAAATATATATATATTTTTATATATTATATATTTTTATACATAATATATGCACATATATATATATATATATATATATATATGTGACCCTGGACCACAAAACCAGTCTTAAGTCGCTGGGGTATATTTGTAGTAATAGCCAAAAATACATTGCATGGGTTAAAATTTTTGATTTTTCTTTTATGCCAAAAATCATTAAGAAATTAAGTAAAGTTCATGTTCCATGAAGATTTTTTTGTAAAATTCCTACTGTAAACATATCAAAATGTAATTTTTGATTTGTAATATGCATTGTTAAGAACCTAATTTGGACAACTTTAAAGATGATTTTCTCAGTCTTTTTGATTTTTTTGCATCCTCAGATTTCTGATTTCAAATAGATGTATCTCAGCCAAATATTGTCCTATCCTAACAAACCATACATCAATAGAAAACTTATTTATTGAGCTTTCATATGATGTATAAATCTCAGTTTTGTCAAATTTAACCTTATGACTGGTTTTGTGGTCCAGGGTCACACACACACACACACACACACACACACACACACACACACACACACACACATACACACACACATATATATATATATATATATAATTTAATAATACACACACACTTTTTTTCATATATATATGGAAAAGTCTCTCTCTATATAATACATATATATGTATAATATAAAATAAAAAATCTTTATATTTAGACTATATATAGAATTTTTTTTATAGATTTTTTTAAAATATTGTTCATTATATATATATATTCTATAAATACATGTATCTTGTTAGGTATTTTAACAAGACCATACATAATGTACGTCAGTGAAAGAAAAGAAGTTACAGATCGTCTCAATGTAAACCCAATCAGAACCCTCCCACCCACAAGACATTTAAATATAAATATAAAGTAAAGTAAATAAAAAATAACGATAAAAGACAACTAAATAATAAATTAAATAAAATTAAATAAACAAATACATAGAAATAAGAAACATTCCTCTCTCAAAAATCAGTCTTCACTCTTTTCAGAAGTTAATTATTGTGTATCAGCACTGGTATCAGGAGAACAGAGTAAGCCTTTGATGTGATCTAAGAAAGGTTTCCAGATCTCATGAAAAGATTTGAGAGATCCTGAAAGCGAGAACCTTAACTTCTCAAGTTTTATACAGCAAAAGATTTCTCGGATCCACATATCATGCGATGGAGGAATGACATGTTTCCACTTCATAAGAATGGCTCGTCTAGCTAAAACAGTAGTAAAGGCGATGACATGGCGGGATGAGGCAGTCAAATCAAGTCTCTAGGAAATGCTAAAAAGTACCGTCAAGGGGTTAGGGGTTAAGTCTATGTTAAGAACATTACTAAGTGTTTCAAATACATTGGACCAAAAGTCTGTCAACCGAGGACAACTCCAGGACATATGGAGATGGTTGGCAGGAGATTGCTTGCAGCGATGACAAGCATCACTCCTATCTGGAAACATTTTTGCTAGTGTGGCATTTGTTAAATGTGCCCTATAGAGCACTTTACATTGCAATAGGCCATGTCTGGCGCACATGGAAGAGGAGTGCACCAGATTTAAAATGTCTTCCCATTGATCATCGGTGATAGAGATACCTAGGTCATGCTCCCAAGATTCTCTAAGAGAAATAGCAGGGTCTACATTAAGTGCACTTATCAAATTGTAAATAACTGACATTAAATTCTTCTGGCTTGCACCTAAAGTGAGAAAACGATCAAGAGGGCATTCGGGAGGACGGTTGGGAAAGTGGGGAAACAGTTTCTTAACAAAGTGTCTAGTCTGAAAGCAACGAAACAAATGACTACTGGGCAGACTATACTTAGTGGATAAAAAAGAAAAAGATGCCAACACCCCATCTACATACAAGTCATCGAGAGGGGGAGAAAAAATGATTAATATTTGCTGATGTATATTAATATAATCGTTTATTTTATGTACATACATATACATATATCTTGTTCATTTAAAGAAAAATATTTATTTTACAATTAATTTTTTTTAGATATACTATGCATATATATTAAAAATATTTTTTATATTTAATATGTATTTATATTATATTTAATATGTATTTATATTATATTATTATTATTATCATCATAGTGTCGTTATTATTTATAATACATATATTCTCATTTTTATCGCTACAAATTTATTATAATTATTTGCTATTTATTGATTCTATTCTATTATATAAAATATATAAATATTATTTGTATAAATTATAGTGTATAAATTATACATATATATTATGTATGAATCACAACAATATCTATCTGTCATCTTGTATCTTATACAACAGGCTTAAAGAAAGTCCTATATCTTACCTGTTGTGAACAGGCAGCCTGCTAGACATCAAAGAGGCGATGGATGTAGATTTGTGTACATTTTTCAGAGAATCAAGGGCAAACTCAAGCGCCGGTTTCTTCTCCCCTGGTGCACCCTGGGAGTCCAAGGACGTCGCTGTCCTCTTCAGACTTTGCTCTCTGATGAAGGAACCATCCTGCGGCCAGCCGCTCTTCCCTTCCCTCGACCGTATCCTCTCCTTCACACCGTGGCTCGGTTCTGGAGACGAACACGTGGGCGATGCCCAGGCTGCGGACGAGGATGTGGGCCGCAGGGCCGGGACCTTCCACAGGTTGAGTTTGGGAGGATACGAAGGGGCCGGCAGGCCTACAGGTGGCGGTTTGATGAGCTTTCCAGTCTCAGAGGACGTCGAGGAAGGCGTCGCTCCAAAGGTGTGCTCACACAGGAAAGGATAATACAGGTGAGGAGGAAGTAAAGGTCGCTCTGAGTGTCTCTGCACATGGGTTGATGCCAGAAACGGCAGCGGCGTGGTAGTGGTCGCCGTACTTGAAGGTAAGCTAAGAGCTGGATTTAAGTACGAAAGGAGTCCAGGAGCCAACGGATATCCAACACCAAGCAAAGACAGATTGAAACCTGGTGTTTCAGGGCATTCGATTTGACTAGCTGACGCTGGTGGAGGATAACAAGGCAGAGAAGATGCCACCGGATCTGATTTAGGTTTCGCACCAGATGTTTGATTGCTTAAAATGCGCCATTGCTCCGAAAGCAACGCAGCCGGGCCAGACAAACATGTTTTGGACAACCTATAGTGTCTTAGTTTTGACTCTACCTCAACTGAACGTGCTCGCAAAAGTTGCTCCTCAAGCGAGAACACATCAGCCATCACAAGTTCAGCTTCTTGCTTTGAACGTTTGCTTCCTCTCAAACACGTTTCTGCAGATTCGGGACTCATAACGCTTGATGTGTTTGTTTCCACCACGTCTTCGTCTTTATCTGCTTCCCTTTCGGATTCTCCTTTTTCACTCTCCTCCAGATTTGCTGCAGAATGTGAGGGTTCGTCTGACATCGTGTCCCGCTCTGAGTGACCCTTAGCCGGGCTACGTGAGCGAATGCCTCCCTGTTGAATCCGGAGCTGATCTTTTTTATAGGGCCAGTCGGACTCGATAAGCAGCGATAGGGAGTTCTTGCACAGGCTGTACTTCATGTGGTTGTACAGGTGTGATTTCTCCATGCACGTGAAGGGACACTGGAAGCATTTGTAGTTGTAGGGTTTGCCCCATGGTCGCGGGATGTAGTGTGGTTTTTTGGGCTTGCGTTCCTTATGTTTGCAGCCCACCTTACAGTCGTCCTTCGACATGTTGTGATATAAAAACGGGTTTGTATCAAAAGCTGGATGTCTGAGGAGCTTGTGTGTTTATGGTTTTGTGTGTGTTTGAGGACAGGTTTGCATTAAGTGTGCGCTTGTAGGATAAATTGTGTTTGTAAAGTTGTAAACTTGTATTTGTCAGGACTGGGATCATGTGGGAATGCGGCCATCAGATTTCAGCTGTTGAGAAAATCAAGAAAATATATTATTAAACTTTTGAAAATAAAATCTTACTGTTTATTTAAAAACTTTTTAAATACTATTTTAAATTATTATATTTCATAATTTAGAATATTATTACATATTACTTTAGAATTTGTAATTATTATCTTTCAGGTAATTTAATTTCATAATATTTTGTATTATTATATTTAATTATTTAGATCATATTAAACAAAATATTATTACTTTAATAATCAATAATCAGTTATATTTTAAATGATTGTATTAAATGATTTAAAATATTGGTAAATAAAATATTAGGTAAATACACATTAGGAAAAATGCCAAGGCATTTCTACTATTTAAAATATATATTATATTTGGACATAATGTAAAATAATTTAAAATATTAATAAAATGCGTTAACCAAAAAACTGTTAAAATAAAATTGTATAACTTTATTTGTTTAATAACATTTAAAATTTTTGTATTAAACAATTTCAAATATTATTACAGGTAAACAAAATGTACTTCTAATAATAATATTCAAAATAATATTTAATAATTTAAAATACTAAACAAAGACAACAATATAAATAAAATATAATAATATTATAATATAATATTACAGGTAAAGAAAATTTTATTATTTTATAATAATTTAATAATATTTGAAATGGAAAACATTAGGAAAAATTAATTAATTCAATTTAATTTATTATAAATTATTACTTTTACGTTAATTTAATAATATTTTACTTTATTTATTTATTTATTTATTTTACTTCTAATAATATTAAAAAAATATTTTTCATTATTTAAAATACCAAACAATGAAAACAATAGAAATAGGATATTTCAGGTAACCAAAATATTATTATTTTAATAATTTAATATTTTCTAATATTTTAAATAGTAAACATTAGGACGTTTTTATATATTAAAACAAACAAAAAATAATTAAAAACCCCTATTTTGACATTAAAATGATTTCAGTTGAAAATATAATTAAATAAACTGTTATTACTTCATTCATTTATTAATATTTAAAATTGTTGTTCCTCATAATTTTTGTGAATATTACTAAACTAATGCAACAATGGAAATAAAATATTCAAGGTAAACAAAATGTAATTATTTTAGTGATTTAATACAATTTCATATAGTAAACATTAGGAAAAATGCCAATGCACTTCTTCTAGTACAAAAGGTTAAAAAGCCTGTTATAATAGTTCAAAATTAATTAATTTCAATTGAAAATATTATGAATTAAAATGTTGTTACTTTATTAATTTAATAATATTTAAAATGGTTGTATTTAATAATTTTGGGTAAACAAAATTTACCTCTAATAATATTTAAAATTATATATTATAATTTAAAATTGTAAACAAAGAACAATAGATTAAATAATCAGTTGTAAACAGTGTTCAGTGTAATATTTAATGTTTAGGTTAGAATCTGAAATAAAAGATTCTCAGGTAAAAATGTGAAATGTAATGGGATGTAGATCATAACTTAATTAATTAGGAATTGACAAGATAGTAAAAAGTGTCAAGTGGTTAAAAAATAAGGCAGCTGACTTCAGAAAAGTAATTTGAGTCATTTTTATATCATTTTGATAGCAGATTGTAAACATGCACAGATGATAAGACTTCATAATGAGACCTCGAAAGTGTTGTAAGAAGTAAATCGAGTCACTTTTGCTTTGACATCGACTTTAGCAAAGAGAAGAGATGACGAGAGACGTTTTGGTTTTCTCAGAAGTGCCGAAAGTCCTCTATCTGCCACCTTTCATTACGTTGAGCGCTGCAGCGGCGAGGTGTGTGTGTGTGTGTGTGTGTGTGTGTGTTTCTGGAGGCGGCTGCACCTGTGTGCGGCTCTCAAGTTGACTGTAGTATTTACAGCAGGACCCTGAAGGTCAGCTGTAGGCACATCCTGACAAAGGGCAGAGGGACGCGAGGCTGCCCGCGTGTATGTGTGTTAATGAGAGATTGGCATCGCGCCCGCGGGGCATCGTTAGCGGAAGAATGTGGGTCAAGGCAGATTGGCTGCTCTTTTACCCGCTCTATCGGTCCGTCCACGAACGTCATCTGTCTCTCTCAAACATTACACCGTATCTCGTCATTCCTGTGCGTTTTTTTAATCTTCTACAGCCTCTTCACACTTTCTTTGTCTTCTACAATCAAAGAAACACTTACTTTTATGCTGCATTTTGAATAC
>NC_133384.1:35293879-35311379 GCF_049309525.1 Garra rufa
CTTTGACAAACAACAAATATTTTATTGACATATTTCTTAATGAAAAAGTAGTTATATTTACAGTAAATATGCATAAACTTTGTAAAAAACATCTAAAAGAATACATTTTTATATATTTAAATATATATTATAATATATATATGTATATGTATAATATATATTATGTTTTTACCAATTTTCTTTATTTATGTTTTATATATTTTTTTGTTGCTCTGACAAATATTTTATTGACATATTTATTAATGGAAAAACTATTTATATTTACAGTGAATATACAAAAACTTTCATTATATTTTATAATTTTTTCTGACATATATTTCTTTATAAAAAAAGTATTTATATTTACAGTAAATATACATATACTTAATAAAAAACAAATGTAAAAATTACATTTTAATACATTTTTTAATGTTTTTACATATTTTTCATTATATTATTTATATTTAATATTTTTTTCTGCTTATTTTAACATTTCTTTTAATAGGGCAACAAAAAACCTTGTATTCTTTTGCTCTGACAGATATTTTATTGACATATTTCTTAATGAAAAAGTATTTATATTTACAGTAAATATACATAATTACTTTTAAAAAATATTTTTAATACATTTTTTCATTAACAGTTAAAAATCATCAGTCAGAAGCAAATATTATAAATATAATAACATGGTAAGATATAATATTATATATCATAATTTTATTTATATTTTTATATATTTTATGTATATACTTACACTTCTGTTTTAATAGAAAAAAATGTAAACTATTGTGCAACTCAGAACTATTTAAATACCAACAATATTTTTTTCTCTACAGTCTTTCAGAAAGGACAGACTGTACTGTAAGTTGATGCAATTTAACAAATAATTTTTTATTAATAATAAAAGCATGAAGAACAGGGCACAGTGAAAGCAATTAAATTATGGCATAATTAAAAGAGAAGATATCACTCAAATGCCTCTCTGTTATGATAAAAATACTCTTTATTCTTGATTATTTATTATTCGCTCCTGGCATTTTGCTTTGGGTGGAAAAAGAGAATGAAAAAGCTTAGAAAATGAAGAAACGCAATGGATTACAGGCAGGAAATGAAGGGGAGGATGAAATGTCCCGCTGTGAGGCATGAGTTTTGCTGCTCGTATCTCGGGGTGTTGAGACAATGAGAGCCCGAAGTCATTTCGGTTTAACGAAGACGAGTGGCGATGAATTTCACCAAACTTTCATCTATTACAGCACTCAAAGAAAGAATGAAATCACATCTGCAACGATCTGCCGCAATCTGTCTGTCTGCAAATCCTGCGTGTTTTGAATGTTATAGATAATTGACAGGAACGTTGTGCGTGTGTCGGTCATATTGCGGTTAACTGGACATCAAATGCTGCTGTTGGAGTTAATCAATAAAATTATTTTAGAGTTGTTCTCGTTGCGGGACATTCTTTGTGGCGTGTCAGTTTTAAGGCCCTCGGGCTTCGATCTGACGCGGGCCGATGACACTCGCATGAACACACTGATCGTTGTGTTAAATATGTATTGTCTCGTTTAAATAGGGACGCTTGCTAAAAGCATCGACGTACAAATCTAAGAACTGATAACACACACAAACACAGGGCAACAGCAGCGAACAAAACGGATGCATTGATCGGAAAGCAAATTGTCTGTCTAAGATATATTGGCATGTAATGCATTTTTTTAGGTTTTAGGTGGCTCTTATTTGGATGTCGATCATTTTTGTTGCACTTTTTTTATATGGAATATATATATGTGTGTGTGTGTGTGTGGCTCATACCTTCACAGTAGTTAGGATGATGTTTTCTCAATTTGACTCTCGGTGAAGGATCTAGAAAATAAACAATATTTAAAATTCATTTCAGCATATTTGATTTTAAAAATTAGTCAGACTTTAATAAAAAAAATATGTTAAATGATAGTGTCTAATGTGCAAATGTCACAAATGTCATTATCTATATGATAAAAAAATATATATTTTTAAGTGTTAATAAAAAAAAAATATTAAAATTAATTCAAAACAACAAGGCATTATTTTAGAAATTATGTTATATTTTTAAAAGCCAAGAGTATGAAATTTTATATTTATTAACGCTTTAATAAAGTTTAATTTGCATTTTAAATCTTAATTTCTAGCATCCTTTTGGATTGTGACAAATGAAGTTTTCTCAATTTGACTCTTGATGAAGGATCTAAAACATAAACAATATTTAAAATACATTTCAGCTTTAAATGTCATATTTGATTTAAAAATTAGTCAGACTTTAATAAAAAAAATGTTAAATGACAATGTCTAATGTGCAAATGTCACTATCTAAATGATTAAAAAATATATTTTTATTTGTTAATTTTGTTGTTAATAATTCATTTAAATACGTGTACTAATGATAATAAATTACATTTAATTATTAAAAATAATTAAAAACAAGGCATTATTTTAGATTTTTTTTTCATATTTTTAAAAGCCAATTTGTTATTTTAATTTCAATTTAATTTGACTTTCTATGAAGGATCTAGAAAATAAACCATTTAAAATTATTTTCATTTGATTCATTTCAGCTTTTACTGTCATGTTTGATTTAAAAAAATTGTCAGTATTTAATAAAAAAGTATGTTAAATGACAATGTCTAATGTGCAAATGTCACTAATTGATAAAAAATAATAATTGTAAATTGTAAATACATGTCATAATAACAATAAATGTAATTTAATTATTAAAATTAATTAAAAACAACAAGGCATTATTTTATAAATTCTGTTATATTTTTAAAAGTCCATTTCATATAATTTAGCAAAATAATGAAGCTTATTTTGTGTTATATGT
Source organism: Garra rufa (assembly GCF_049309525.1). Lineage (NCBI taxonomy): Eukaryota > Metazoa > Chordata > Actinopteri > Cypriniformes > Cyprinidae > Garra > Garra rufa. The sequence continues at coordinate 35,296,710 of NC_133384.1, forward strand.
CTTAATTTATAGCATCCTTTCAAAAAGTCTAGAGCAAGATGTCACTTTAAACTTGAGCAAATATCTATAAGGGTTGATTTATTTTTATTTTTATGATGTTTTATATAGATGCATACTTTTTTTATTAAAAGCTGTTATTGCCCATTGAAAAAGGTACAGTTTATAAAGAAAAAAGTTAACCTTTATGACGGGACACTATATGGGGTAAGTTGTCACAATGTTTGTGACCAGAGTTTACCATTCACCAGCCTATAATAGATGCTTATAGCAAACTTTAAACAGAAAAAAACAAGTATGAAATGCAAAACAATTAATAAAACAGCATTAAAAAGACAACGCATTATGTACAACATTTGAAACCCATGTGACAACTTTCCCCAATATAAATCTGACAATGTGGCCCGACCGTTTTATGTTTAAAAAAAAGAGAAAAACCTGTCTTAAGAACACAGTTTAAGCTTAAAATGTACTTTTGTAACTTTACTTTGTATTTCAAGTTTAGCTTAATTGCCTTAATTGCGCATAGAATTGACAAAATGATTCTATTTTAAGACCGTTTCGAAACTATGCATTTGAAAACAACGCACAAACCACTCCTAGATTGTGTAATTGGAATAATAAATTATATAAAACACGTGAACCATGTATTTAGTAGCATGCAATGCATTATCCATCATATTGATTACATATTTTATCATGCATTATTTTAATATCTTTTCAAAAAAAGTGAATCCAGACTTATTTATCCAATTGTCAATAGTTCGTCTCAGTAATTCTGATGCACACCGCTGCTTTCGAGATGTTTCAAACACAGAAAGACTTCAGTCCCACATTGCAATCACACTAACTGCACATAAAGTGCTTAATCTGCTCTAAACTCTTACGTCATAATAACTTTTATCCGCAGATAATGGTACGGCTTACCTGCTGCGCGTCTGTGTCATGTTCCGTTCCAGAGGCGGCCGGTGATGTGCGTTCGGGTGTTTTATGAGGGGAGAGCGATGCACGCGCATACACACACACACACACAGTCACTCATACACACATGGATGAACAAGAGAGAGAGGCAGATATATATATTCTCTAGGAGGGATGCCTTGGGGCAGTACAATCAGGCACAGGCCCCTCCTGCCTCCCCTGCTATTGGCACGAGCTCAAGTGGGTCCAAATTAGGAAACTGGCCCGGTACAGTCCATTAAGGAGAAGTCGAGACGATTCAGTTTTGCTGTACTGGGACAGTTTGCTTAATTGGGCCGGAGTGTAATTTAAAGTCGCTGATGGAAACTTGAGCAGCCTTATCGCTGCACTTTATGGACATGTCTGAGTTTCAGTTTCAGTTTTGTGTGTTTTATTGCAATAGCAAGGACCTGTACATTTGTATTGTCAAAGCAGTGTGAATATTATATAATGTAATGTGCCCTAAAAATGCCCTAAGCAGTACAAAGAAAAAAGTTCAGATTCAGATTCAGATTCAGATTTCAGATTCAGGTTTATTGATAGTTAAAATAAAACTTTAAATTAAATTAAATTAATGGTGCCCTAAAAATGTCCTAAGCAGTACAAAAAAAGTTAAGGGGATTATTTTAATAAATAATAAAAAAGGAATGCAGAGGTTTATTGATAGTTAAAATAAAACTTAATAACCTGAAATAAAAATAAATAAAATAAAATAAATAATAAAATAAAATTAATGTAATGTGCCCTAAAAATGCCCTTTTAACAATTAATAAAAAAGGAATACAGAGTTTTTTTGATAGTTAAATTAATTTAATAAAAAAGGAATGCAGAGGTTTAATGACAGTTAAGATAAAACGTTGAATTAAATTAAATTAAATGTGCCCTAAAAATGTCCTAAGCAGTACAAAGAAAGTTGACAATTTTAACAAATAAAATAAATCAATGCAGAGGTTTATTGAGAATTAAAATAAAACTTTTAATGAAATTGAATTAAATGTGCCCAAAAAATCCCTAAGCAATTTAATTTAACTTAATGTAATCCAATCCAATTAAATTAAACTTACCCTAAAAATGCCGTAAGCAGTACAAAAAGGTTGACACTTTTAACAATTTAAATAATAAAAAAGATATATGTATATAATATAAAACAATTAACAATTAAAATAAATTAATGCAGAGAAGGTTTATTGACAATGCAAATAAAACTTTTAAATTAAATTAAATTTAAATTAAATTAAGTATGCTCTAAGTAGTTCAAAACAGTTTTGATGATTTTAAAAATTAATTCCAATAAATTTAATTACATTCAATTAAATCTTTTCCAAAATTGTTCAAAAAAGCATTACTAACAATTACAATAACATTTAATAACATACAAATTGTATTTTATTTTATTTTATTTTATTTTTGTGTAAAGCAGTGCAAAAACTTTAACAATAAAACTATGTAAATTAAAGTAAATTAATTTAATACATTTCATTAGTTAACTTTTAATATTAATGTGAAACAAATAAATAAATATTGCAGAAGGCAGTGCAAATATTTTTTTACATAATTTTGACATTGATGTGATGATAATGTTATTTATAAATAAAATAATTTTTAATTACTTTATTATATTTCCTAAAGCAATTAAAATAAAACTGAAATGGTATGAATTTAAATACTGCCTAAAGCAGTGATAAAAAGGTTTAGCAATTAAAATAAAACTGTATTTGAATTAAAATAAATACAACTAAATAAATATAAAATAAATGAGTTGTTTTAAAATGAAATAAAATTAAATACATATTTTATTAAAATAAATTATTAATAATAATGCTGATTTATTACTAATATACAATACAGTACAATTATAAACTACAAGTATAAAGCAATACAGTACAGTTTTAAATGTTAACACTAATCTGTGGAATAACATGAAGGTGAAAAAATGCTTAATTTTTGAGTGAACTATTTCTTTAGTTGGGTATTGGAGTGAAATTTAATGCCACTGTCATAAACTTCCCTTTGCTTTATGGATTTTGGTCTTTAACTCTCACTTTCTGCATTTGCGGTTTGACCCAGTTTGTGTCTGTAGACCAGCATAACGCTGCAGAATCAAGTTTTAATGCACATTGCTAACAGTGCATGACAGATCGGTAAATAAAAGCCATCCACCATCAATCATTTATAACATATATGTGGTTTGGTTGGAGAAAGCATGAAAGCAGCGATGGAAAAGTAAGCTTTCTGAATAATCAGGACTCCAGTTCTCCATATCCTTGAGATGTTTTAGTCCTGTTCTCATCAGTGTTTTTGTGGTCAGGTCTGTCGGTGGTTCTCCAGCGTAATGCAGTGGTTTCTCTCCACAACCTGCATAATTTAATATCTTTAACACAAACTAGCCACAAAATTCACTCACGACGGCAATAGTTAAAAACGACATCTTTATGAGAAGTTCATGGTTTGTCTCTGAGGAAACAGATATGATGTTTAATAGTACAGTAGTCAAAAAAGCATTTTAGTAAAAAAAAAAAAAAAAATATATATATATATATAAATATATATACTAAGTGACTTGCAAATAAGAATACTACATGTCAAATCAATTATTTTAATGTTTTTACTTAAGCTCAAAATAATGATTTTTGTTTTAAGGATTTCTTTCTGCTAAAAACTTGTTAAAATGTTAATTTTGATTAAAAAAAAAACATATTTTGCATGCAACCTCAAAAAAAAGCCTTGACGTAAATAAAATAGTTAAAAAATATATGAAGTGACTTACAAATAAGAATACTACAAGTCAAAGCAATTATTTTAACGTTTTTATTTATATAAACTCAAAATAATGAATAACATAATGATGCATTTTGTTTTAAGGATTTTTTCTACTAAAAAACAAGATAAAATATTAATTTTGATCAAGAAAGTTCTGCAATTCTTTGCATTTTTTTTGCATGCAAACTGAAAAAGCCTTGACGGAAATAAAATAGTTTAAAACATATACGAAGTGACTTACAAATAAGATTACTACAAGTCAAAGCAATTATTTTAATGTTTTTACTTAAATAAGCTCAAAACAATGAATTTTGTTTTAAGGATTTTTTACTAAAAACTAATTAAAATGTTAATTTTGATCAATAAACCTCTGAAATTCTTTGCTTTTTTTTTTGCATGCAACCTAAAAAAAGCCTTAATATAAATATAATAGTTTAAATGTACAACGTGACTTACAAATAAGAATACTACAAGTCAAAGCAATTATTTTAATGTTTTTATTTATATAAACTCAAAATAATGAATAGCATAATGATGCATTTTGTTTTAAGGATTTTTTCTACTAAAAAACAAGTTAAAATATTAATTTTGATCAAGAAAGGTCTGCAATTCTTTGCATTTTTTTTTTTTGCATGCAAACTGAAAAAGCCTTGACGGAAATAAAATAGTTTAAAACATGTACGAAGTGACTTACAAATAAGATTACTACAAGTCAAAGCAACTATTTTAATGTTTTTACTTAAATAAGCTCAAAACAATGAATTTTTTTAAGGATTTTTTGGTAACACTTTACAATAAGTTTCATTAGTTAAACATTAGTTAATGTATTAACTAACATGAACTAACCATGAGCAATACATTTGTTACTGTATTTACTAATCTTTATTAACATTAGTTAACGGAAATACAATTGTTCATTGTTTGTTCATGTTAGTTCACACTGCATTAACTAATGTTAACAAAATTTTAATAATGGATTAGTAAATGTTGAAATTAACGTTAACAAAGGTTAATAAATGCTGTATAAGTGCAGTTCATTATTAGTTCATGTTAACTAATGTGGTTAACTAATGATAACTAAGGAACCTTATTGTAAAGTGTTACCGATTTTTTTTTACTAAAAACTAATTAAAATGTTAATTTTGATCAATAAACCTCTGAAATTCTTTGCATTTTTTGCATGCAACCTAAAAAAAAGCCTTGATGTAAATAAAATAGTTATAAAAAACTTACAAATAAGAATAGTGCAAGTCAAAGCAATTATTTTAATGTTTTTTTTTATATAAGCTCAAAATAATGAATAACATAATGATGAATTTTGTTTTAAGGATTTTTCTACTAAAAAACAAGTTTAAATGTTAATTTTGATCAAGAAAGATTTCAAATTCTTAGCATTTTTTTTTTTTGCATGCAACCATGTTTCTGGTTCATGAAATGTTTGTTTTTTTGGTTTAATGGGGAATTAGAGGATGTCATTAGATCAGCGAAGGATCCCGGTGACCGATATGTGACAGGCGGAGAGCGAGCGAGTGAGCGGGTGATGGTTTGTGAGTGTTTATGAGCACAGGTCCTTTGAGAAATGTCAGTGTGTTTGTAGGGGGGGTTGAGCCCTTCCTGGAGGATCAGGCGTGCTGTCAGACACACGAGAGGAGATGAACTGTGACAGCGTGATCCGTAGGGCCTAACCATCTGTAGAAACAGAGAGAGAGGAGGGGGCGACTGAGAATGACAGAATAAACTTATGACTTATTGGTGAAAGAGAGAAACCTCTGCCGAGCGAAATATAGGACGCTTATGTTATGAGGAATAATTCACTCAAAAAAAGACATTTCTGTCATTTACTCACTCTAGTCACATCATAAGGTTTTTTTTAGTCGTTTTTTAGTAATTTTTTTTTTTGTCATTTTTTATTTTTATTTTTTTTTCAATTATGTCTGTAAAGTTTTAATGAATTTTTATTTATTTATATATTACTAGTTATTTCAGTACATGTACAAATGTTAATCTACCATCTACTTTTCTAACAAAATGAACATAAGTTTTCACTTTAAGGTTTAAAAGCTACACTCAAATAGAGACATTTTATTACTAATTGACTCAAAAATGAAATTTCTGTCATTGACTCACAGTAGTCGCAACATTTTTTGTGTTAGTATTTTAATTTGAGTAATTTTGTCATTTTTATTCATTTTATTAATTATTTAAAAATATGTAAAGTTTTAATTAATATTTATATATGAATATATTACTAGTTATTTTAGTACATTGTCAATCTAGCAACTACTTTTATAACAAAAAGAAAAAAAATATATATATTTTTTACATTTTTAAGGTTTAAAAGCTATACTCATATAGAGACATATTTAATTGCTATGTTATATTCAACTTATGACTTGAAGATGAAGGAGAGAGACTCTGTCTTTGTTTTTTTATTTTGTATTAGTATTTTAATTTTAGGAATTTTGTTTTATTTCTATTTTTTAAAATAAAAGTTGAAATAAATTTATTTATATAATTATTTATATTTAACATTAGTTTTCACATCTTTAAGGTTTAAGGTTTAAAAGCTACACACATATAAAGACATTTTTATTGCTATATTATATTAAATGTATGACTTCTAGATGAAGGAGAGAGACTCTGCCTATATTATAAGCAAAATATGGGCCATTTATGAGGAATAATTCATCCAAAAATGACATTTCTGCCTGTCTTCTGTCATAGTTTTTTTTGTATTAGCGGTTATATTTTTTATTTCATTTTAATTTGAGTAATTTTATTTTTGTCATTTAATTTTTTTAAATATCTCAGTATAGTTTTTATTAATATTTGAAGTAGCTATTTTATTACATATCAGAATGTCAATCTACCGATTACTTTTCTAACAAAATTAAGGTACATTTTCTCATTTTTAGGTTTTGAAACTATATAAAGACACATTATATGATATTGCTATTTAATATTAAACTTACAACTTATAGGTGAAATAGAGACTCTGAACCTGTTAAATAAGCAAAATATAGGGTATTTATGAAAATAATTCATCCAAAAATTATGTTTCTGTCATTTACTCACTGACGTCATTCTGAATAACAGCAGTTTGTAGTGTCATTTAACAAACTATTTAATGAAAAATCATCATAACAGATATTTATATGAACTGTACACCATATTTAATATCTCACAAAGTAATTTGATAGACAATAGGAATAGACAATTCACAGAAATTGCCAAAAAAAAAATCCAATTCTTATTGTTTTGCTTGCCATTACATATGTGACCCTGGACAACAATTAGGGTCATTAGGGTCAGTTAAAAAAAAAAAAAAGCCATAAGCTATAGGAATAAATAAGCTTTCCATTAATGTATGGTTTGTTAGGATGGGACAATATTTGGCCGAAATACAACTATTTGAAAATCTGGAATCTGAGAGTGCAAAAAAAAAACAACCTCAAAATATTGAGAAAATCGCCGTTAAAGGTGTCCAAAAGTTCTTAGCAATGCAAAGAACTAATCAAAAATGTTCAATTTTCAAAATATCTTCTTGGAACATGATCTTTACTTAATATCTTAAATGGTTTTTGGCATAAAAGAAAAATCGATAATTTTGACCCATACAATGTATTGTTGGCTATTGCTACATATATACCTGTGCTACTTAAGATTGGTTTTGTGGTCCAGGGTCACATACAGTATATTTAAAAATTATTAGATCAAGGTACATTAAATTGAGAAGGAAAATGACTTAAGATATTAAGAATTGTTTTCTAAAAAAAAAACAATTATGCAAGAAAAAATCTTATAGTCTTGTTCATTTTAAATTGAGTCTTTCTGACCCCAGTGACCTTTTTTTTTTTTTTTTTTTTTTTTTTTTTATCGAAAAGTCACTCAATAATCTTGTAATTTTGCTTCTCAAGAAAATGTATCTTGATTCAAGAATGTTTAGATATAAAATAGAAACACTCAAAAAAAATAATCTTTTTTTTTCCCAGTGCATGACTGTAAAATACTAATTCAAAAGCTGCATCAGAGAAAACGATGCTGATCTCATTTGTATCTCCTCTGGAGTTTAATAAGAAATTTCTCAAACTGTGCTCAGATTTGTCAAAACAAGTCTGCAAGTCAGAAGTGAAGATTGCAATTTAAACCTAAGCATTTATTGTACACATTCATTTTATAGCTTCTGTACTCTTGCTGTCTCATTTGTTTCTTTTTTTTATTCCTCCTCAAGAAGCATCTGAAACAAAGTCACAGATCTATGAAAGAGCATCCTCTGAGCACTAAAAAAAATTCCTTGAGTGCTTTTTTTCACATTATTCGAACCCGCTCAGTCACTGATTCATGAGTGTGTGTACCTGAAGATAATGAACTGTATTTCTGTGTGTGTATGAATCTCAAGATGAAGTAGAGATGGTGTGGCCGTATGTTCAGGCATCTGTGAGCATGACAGCTCGACTTCATTATGAGTCAGAGAGAGCAACCTTAGGCCAACACACACACACACAGAGGCACATGCTGCTGGGACAATGCAGCGATCCAGCTGTGCAGTTATACATTTTCACAGGGTACATCATTACTTTAATATCAACACATTTATCAAAGGAGATTACACACACACACACACACACACACACACACACACACACACACACACACACACACACACACACACACACACACACACACACACACACACACACACACTCTGTATAGCTATCTTTGTGAGGACATACACACACAGAATGCAATCTCTAGACCCTTACCCTAAACCTACCCATCAGAACTAAGTGCCTCACCCAAACCCTTACCCTAAACCTAACCTTTACCCAATTATAACCTGATCCCTAAAACCAAGTCTTGACCTCAAACAGGGCTTTAAATACGTCTGAGAAAGTGAGGACTGGCCAAAATGTCCTCACTTTACAAAATTGTCCTCACTCCAATGGTCTAAAACTCAAACTTGAGTTTTTGTTTATTCATTTTCCATTTTCATTTTAGGATATTTTAGTACTTTTGTTGTTATTTATTCGTTTATTTATTTATTTTAAATGTCTATATAGTTTTCATAAAATTTTAATTCAGTTTTAGTTATTTTAAAATTAAACAAAATAAAATTGAGAAATGGCAATTAGCTTTTTTTATTTAATATAAAAAATATATATTTTTACATTTTTAACGTTTTAAAGCTACACCGATGAAGTAAAAAAAAACTAAATATTTAATGTAATTAATATTTAATTAATTAATTAATTAAATATTTTATTAATAATATTTATTAAATAGTAGCACGCACTGATTAATAAAACAAATTTTAGAATTTAAATAAAAATCTAAGTGACGCACTACCACTGGGAAAAAATTCAAATATTTTTAGTCTTTTCTGATCACCAAGGCTGCATTTATTTAATCAAAAATATAGTATTATTATTAAATATTATTATAATTTAAAATAAATGTTTTCTATTTTAATATATTTTAAAATGTAATTTATTCCTGTGATCACAGCTGAATTTTCAGCATCTTTACTTCAGTTATAGTGTCACATGATCCTTCAGAAATCTTTCTAATATACTAATTTGCTGCTCAAGAAAAAATCATAATTATTATTAGTGTTTAATATCTTTGTGGAAACTGAACAGAACGTTCAAAAGAATGGCATTTATTTGAAATATAAATAATTTATATCATTATAAATGGCTTTACTGTCATTTTGATTAATTGAATGTGTCCTTGCTAAATAAAACGTATTTTGTTAATTGTATGTCTTGCGTTTTCCCCCTCACTTTTTCTCCATTGTCTGTAAAACATTCCTGAGGTGTGTGAATGTTCATACATATTAGATCACAGATTTAATGCATAAGTATAAGGCACAAGTTTATATTTTAGACCGGGCTCTTGTTTGTGTGTGTGTGTGTGTGTGTGTGTGTGTGTGACTAAGCGCACAGCTGAAATGTTTTTGAGACTCTGTCTGTTTTTGGCCCTGTGGTGTTGGACGCTAACAGCGGCACTCTTAGCTAATGCTGTGAGGCACATTAAGAAAACTCATATCGCTCTCAGCAAATATCAATTATTCAACTAACCCGTCTTTCTTTCTTTGCCTCTCCTTCCTCTGCCCCTCCCTCTCCGAGTCTTTCCTTTTATCCCTCTATACTTATTTTTTTTAATCAATAGTAGAATGAAGCAATTCTTTGACTGATTAGATTTGTATTCATTTGTTTTTGTTGATATTTAAAAATGGTTACATTCACTGTTACATTCAAATTCTAAATATCAGATTTGAATGAGAGAAAATTAATTTTTAAATTACTAAAATTGTTGAAAAAAGTCAGTATTTTTGTTTTCTTTGCGCACAAAAAGTATTATCATAGCTTCATAAAATTATGGTTGATGCACTGATGTCACATGGACTATTTTGACGATTTTTTGCATATTGCGTATTTGTGTTGTTGTCTATGCAAGGTCAGAAAGCTCTCGGATTTTAGCAAAAATATCTTAATTTGTGTTCTGAAGATGAACAAAGGCCTTAAGTGTTTCAACTGACATGAGGGTGAGTAATTAATGACAGAAATTTCATTGTAGGATGAACTACCCCTTTAAAAAAGTACAATTACTTGCCAGCACTGATGATTTAAATTTTCAACCAATCAAACATTCTAAAATGGAATTCTGAAATCTAAAAGAATGGTTCCCCCAAAGCAAAAACCAATGATCTGCAGAAAATGTTCTTACCCTTAGGCCATCCAAGATGTGGATGAGTTTATTTCTTGAGTTTATATCAGATTAGATATATCATATCAAATTTAGCATTCCATCGCTTGCTCACCAATGAATCCTCTGGAGTGAATGGGTGCCATCAGAATGAGAGTCCAAACAGCTGATAAAAACATCACAATAATCCAAACCACTCCAGTTTATCAAATAACTAATCTAATCTTGTGAAGCAGAAAGCTGCTTGTTTGTAAGAAACAAAGGCATTTTCTCTTCAAACCGGCTAAAATGTAAGTTCTCTATTGAAAATATTGCTTTCTCCAATGGAAAAAGTCATCTTGTCTGTAACAGGAGAGAAATATGCACTGATCAAGAACTGTTTACAAGCCAGAACAGTCCAAAACTGATGTGAGAGACAACAGGAGATATATTTTTACTGGAGGAAGTGTTATTATGGAATAATGATTCTCAAATTAAAACATCTTGATGAATTTGTTTCTTACAAACACGCAACTTTTGGCTTCACAAGATGTTAATTGATGGACTAGAGTGGTGTGGATTACTTGTGGATTATTGTGATGTTTTTATCAGCTGTTTGAACTCTCATTCTGACGGCACCCATTCATTGCAGAAGATCCATTGGTGAGCAAGTGATGGAAAGCTGCTAAATGTCCCCATATCAGTTCCCATTAATAAACAAACTCATCTACATCTTAAATGGCCTAGGGTGAGTAAATTTACTGTAAAATTTAGGGTGAGTGAACTATCTCTTTAAGAAAGTGTAATTACTGACCAATCATCAAACATTTTAAAATGGAACTCCGAAATCTAAAAGAATAGTTCACACAAAAAACAAAGTTTTGCTGGAAATGTTTTTACCCTCAGGCCATCCAAGATGTAGATGAGTTTGTTTCTTCACTGAACAGATTTGGAGAAATGTAGCATTCCATCACTTGCTCACCAATGGATTCTCTGCAGTGAATGGGTGCCGTCAGAACAAGAGTTTTAAACAGCTGATAAAAACATCACAATGATCCACAAGTAATTCACACCACTCCAGTTTATCAATCATTATCTTGTGAAGCCAAAAACTGCATGTTTGTAAGAAACAAATCCATCAAGACATTTTAACTTTAACTTTTTTTTAGCAAAAATACAAGTTGTCTATCCATAATATTGCTTTGTACTGTGTAAAAGTCATCTTGTCTGAATCTGGAGAGAAATATGCACAAATCTAACACAGTTTACAAGTGAAAACAGTTCAAAACCCCCCTAAACAAATATGTGGGTAGGTTATGATGGTAGAGAACAACTGTGGATGGACTTTTTTACTGGAGGACATATTATTATGTATTATGGACTAATATTATTTTACCAAGCAGCAAAGGTTTAAAGTTAAAACATCTTATTGATAGATTTGTTTCTTACAAGCATGCAGCTTTTACCTTCACAAAGATGTTAACTGATGGACTGGAGTGGTGTTGATTAATTTTGGATTATTGTGATGTTTTTATCAGCTGTTTGAACTCTCATTCTGACGGCACCCATTTACTGCAGAGGATCCACTGGTGAGCAAGTGATGGAAAGCTGCTAAATGTCCCCATATCTGTTCCCATTAAAAAACAAACTCATCTACATCTTAAATGGCCCGAGGGTGAGTAAATTTACTGTGAAATTTAGGAACTATCTCTTTAAGAAAGTGTAATTACTGACCAATCATCAAACATTTTAAAATGGAATTGTGAAATCTAAAAGAATAGTTCAGACAAAAAACAAAGTTTTGCTGGAAATGTTTTTACCCTCAGGCCATCCAAGATGTAGATGAGTTAGGCCCAATCCCAATTCTATTTTCTACCCCTTCGCCTACCCCTCGCCCCTTCCCCTTGTCCCTTGAAACAAAGTGTAAAGGGGAAGGGCTAAAATATTTCCCCTAAGAAATGGGACACCACTACAACACTGTGATACGTCATCATACGTTGTCGCTAGTTCCTAATGTTACGTCAGAGGACATGCGCAGATGTTTATCACTCATTCCAAGATGTCAAAATGTTGTCATGTTGCAAAAAGTACAAATGTACGGTGTACGCACCGTTCATTCACATGTGGCCGTAAGCAAAACAAACAACGCATTATCACATGCGCGGCAAATTGCTAATCAGTGTAGTGGTGCCTGGAGAAGTATATATGCTTAATTTGTGAATTTCGTTTTGAACTTTCTATTTGAACGCATTCGTTTTCTGGATCCTTGGACTAAAATGTTTACAGGGGTTCACTGGTTTAAGAAATTTCTGATCGTAAAAATCAGCTTCTTTTTATTTGTAAGGTATCGTTTTTATTATTATGTACTGATTTAAATTACTGGTGCGGTGAGCGCGCGCAGGTGCATTTGGCGCAATCATCAAATACATTTCAAAGCAAGCCGGCTCCACGGTCCTGACTGCATCATCACTGCCTTTATTGGGTGTTTTGAGCGAATATTTACATTTATTCACATGACTGGATGTGGTGGACTGCCATGATTTTGGCGAATGCAGGACACTGAATAATGCGCATCAGAGGGGATTTAAAAAGTGGAAGTGTGTATACACCGTATACCTGCGTACACCCTCCACTACACAACCGTTGCAAATTGCCGTGCCACTGGTCTTTCATGTTTCTAACATGCAGTCAAGTGTATATGACATAAAAATATATTTTGTAATATCGTGCAATCAGTGCTATCTGCTAGCAAACTTTAGCGATTTTTTGCAAACGTTTATTTACAAAACAACACCATAAACACAAACACAAGATTGAAGGTAATATACATATAATGAAACATTGTCATGAAAATCCTTATTAAAGGCAAAAATTACTTATATTTACGAGTCTGCTTGCTCGAGTGAGCAGCCATGTTGGAAATTTCTCTTAGCCCTTCGTTTGAAGTGAGGTCCTGAAAAATCTTCGTTTGGAGGGCTATCTGGCCCTTCCCCTTACCCCTACCCCTCCAACCAAAAGAGAAATGAGACACCCCTACCCCTTCACGTGAACGCGCCAAACGGAGGGGTAGGGCTAAGTGTAGGGGTAAGGGGTAGAATTGGGATTGAGCCTTAGTTTCTTCACTGAACAGATTTGAAGAAATGTAGCATTACATCACTTGCCCACCAATGGATTCTCTGCAGTGAATGGGTGCCGTCAGAATGAGAGTCCAAACAACTGATAAAAACATCACAATAATCAACAAGTAATCCACACCACACAGAAAGCTTCTTGTTTGTAAGAAACAAGTCAATCATTAAGGCATTAAGTCCTCTATCCAAAATATTGCTTTCTCCAGTGAAAAAGATCATCTTGTCTGAATCAGGAGAGAAATATGCACAGTTTACAACCAAAAACAGTCCAAAACTGATCTAAACAAAGATGTGGGTGGATTTTGATGCGAGAGACAACAGAAGAGCATTATTATGCATTATGGACACTTAAGTTAAAACATCTTGATGTATTTGTTTCATCTTTTTGCTTCACAAGATGCTAACTGATGGACTGGAGTGGTGTGGATTACTTGTGGATTATTGTGGTGTTTTTATCAGCTGTTTGGACTTATATTCTGATGGCACCCATTCACTGCAGAGGATCCATTTGTGAGCAAGTGATGGAATGCTACATTTCTCCAAATTTGATGGAGAAACAAACATATTGGATGGTCTGAGGGTGAGTACATTTACAGCAAGCTTTCATTTTGAGTCAACAATTTCTTTAAATGGACAGTTCACTAAAAATGATCATTTACTCACCCTCATTTTGTTCCAAACCTGTATGTCTATCTTTCTCCTGCGGAATGCAGTGAAAGTCAGTGGCCTTTAATGTTGTTTGCACCACCAACGTTCCTCAAAATACCTTCTTTTTGTTCCACAGAAAAAAGAAATGCAGTTCAGTCATGACTATCAACGTAACGGTTGTCATTTTATCGTCTATCAACATTAGAGCGATTTGTATGAGTAATAGCAGCCTTGAACTCCGACTGGCATTTGTGTCAGTGTATGTGTGGCCAGGAGCGGTGGAGACACTAGATCTGTAGCTGGTGTGGCGTTAATGTCAGTGTATGCGTCTGTCTGACAGTGATGGGTAACATCTGCTTTCTGCCTCCGTGATTCTGATCTATGAATAACTGACCCCCCCACTTCCTCCGAGACAAACACATGCATATAAACATCAACACAAACACACAAACACACACACACACAGCCATATGTTAGTGGAGAGGCA
>NC_133384.1:35316379-35337750 GCF_049309525.1 Garra rufa
TGTCATCGCATTAGATATCAAGCACAGAAAAAGCTGTTCAGGTGAAATATTTGACAAAAAGAAGATTGAATGTTAGAATGCTAAATCAAAATATATAGTGTTTGTTTAGTGGATCATGCAGATAGTTCATGTGATTTTCTACTGTACGCCTGTGGTTTTTCTGCTGGACACCTGTGTGAACTTGATGAGAAGTCACTTTTTAAATCCACAAAAAATCACCAAAATAGCAGCTCAGGCAACTCACTGAGACTTTATTGGAAATTAAGAAAAGTGACTTACGTGGCTTTTGATCAAACTGAATAGTAATAGGTTTAAATGGTATATTCTGTATATACACTGCTTTATAAGATTTTTGTAATGTTTTTTGAAGGAAGTCTTTAATGGTCACCAAGGCTGCATTCATTCAATGAAAAATACAGTAAATAGAGTACAAATTGTGAAATATTATCACAATTTAAAATAACTGTTTTCTATTTGAATATATTGTAAAATGTAATTTATTTCTGTGATCAAATCTGATTTTTCAGCATCTTTACTAGTCTTCAGTGCCTCATGATCCTTCAGAAATCATTCTAATATTATGATTTGCTTATTATCTAATATGCTTATTCTTGTCAATTTTGGAAACAGTTGTGCTGCTTAATATCTTGATGGAAACTATGATACATGTTATTTTATAGGATTTTTTTGTAAATAGAAATTTCAAAGAAAAGCATTTATTTGAAATAGAAATCTTTTGTAACATTAGATATCTTTACTGTCAACTTTAATCCATTTAATTCAGCATCCTTTCTGAATAAAAGTATTCATTTATTTAAATAATGCTATATACACTACCAATCAAAAGGTTTTAAACAGTAAGATTTTGAATGTTTTTTTAAAGAAGTCTTCTTTGCTCACCAAGCCTGCATTCATTTGATCTAAAGGACAGCAAAAACTGTACAATATTGAAATATTTTTACTATTTAAAATAACTGTTTTCTATTTTAATATATATTTTAAAATGTAATTTATTCCTGATTTCAAAGCTGAATTTTTAACATCATTACTACAGTCACATGATCCTTCAGAATTCATTTTAATATTCTGATTTGCTGCTCAAAACACATTATGACATTCTTATGATGATGTTGAAAACAACTGAGTAAAATTGTTTTAGGTTTCTTTGATGAATAGAAAGTTCAGAAGAACAGCATTTATCTGAAATAGAAATCTTTTGTAACATTATAAATGTCTTTATCATAATTTTTGATCAATTTAAAGCATCCTTGCTAAATAAAAGTAATACTTTCTATTGAAAATTTTTAAAATATACTCCAAGCTTTTGAATGTTACAAAAGCTTTTTATTTCAGATAAATCTCATCTTTGGATCTTTCTGTTCACTAAAGAAAAAAAATATGCTCCTGTTTAAATATTGATAATACTAATAATGGTAATAAATGTTTCTCGAACAGCAAATCAGCATATTAGATTTCTGAAGGATCATGTGACACTGAAGTCTGGAGTAATGATGCTGAAAATTCACAGGAATAAATTACATTTTACAATATATTCAAATCAAAAACAGTTATTTTAAATAGTAAAAATATTTAAAAATTTTACTGTATAAACGCAGGATTGGTGAGCAGAAGAGACTTCTTTAAAAAACATTAAAAATCTTACTGTTCAAAAACTTTTGACTGCTATTGTGTATAATGACTGATGCAAAATATAGGATGTGTGCATATTATTAAAATATGTGACCCCTGACCAGTCATAAGGCTCAATTTCTTTAATAAATAAGCTTTCCATTGATGTATGGTTTGTTAGGATAGGACAGATAAGATCTGGAATCTGAGGGTGCAAAAAAATCTAAATATTGAGAAAATCACTTTTAAAGTTGTCTAATTGTTCTTATCAATACATATTACTAATCAAAAATGAAGTTTTGATATATTTACAGTAGGAAATTGACAAAATATCCTAATGGAATATGATCTTTAATTGGCATAAAAGAAAAAAATATAATTTTGACCCATACAGTGTATTTTTGGCTATTGCAGCTTAAGACTGTTTTTGTTATTTTGACCTAAAAAAATAAGCATTCCCATAGCTCCAACGATAGAGAATGTCGCTAGCAACCCCAAGGTCTTGGGTTCAATTCCCATAGGATGCATAAAGTGATTATAATGCATACATTTAAATGTAAATCAAATTCAAACCAGACTTAGATTCACCTGCAGTATACAGATGACTTACTGCAGAACAACAGATGAGAATGTTGTTCATGAAGCATAAAAAGCTTCTCATGGCACCAGGAGTCAGATCTCCTCCTTTGTGTTGATCCAAAGAGACTGTCATTAACTTAAGCACCCAAAGACTGTATTTGTGTGTGGACACAGTATCCTCCTGTCTGACCCCTGGATGCCAGTTTAGATGTAGACAGTGATCATGGGACCCTCCCTAACTGGCACTGTGCTGTAATGTATACGTGTCTGTGTTTCCGTGAGTCGTGATGGTTTCTGACACTCGTATGTGCCGGTGTGTGTGTGTGTGTGTGTACCTACAGTAGTACAGGGGCTGGTGTTCCTGTCTCGGCCCCGGTGGCTGCAGGATACGGGGACAGTGATGTGGCTCGGCACCGCAGGGGCCTGTGTGCGAGTGTGTGTGTTTGGTACAGTGATGGGTTCTGGCACCCGAGGGCTGGGTCGACTGGTCCTGGGCTGGTGGCACGGACAGCGATTAGGACTCTGATATCAACCTGTCACTCTGAACAACTCTGACTGTCACAAAGAGGGAAGGAGAGAGAGAGACAGCGAGGAATCAGCAGAGATAATGTAGACGCTGAGTTAGTGTGACAGCCGTGAGGACAGACCAAAAGAACAAGGAGAGCCAGATGAAGAAACCATTAGAATTAGAATTAAAACTATTAGAACAGGATCCACATTAGAATCAGAATACAAAGGCACACGACTGTTGACTGTGTGTTGGGTTGCACGGTTCTAGTTTGGCTTCATGTTCAATCATCTCAACTTTATTTTATTTTATTTTATTTTATTTTTCATTATATTGTTTATTATTTCATAGTATTACATTTTTATTTCTATTTTTTAATGTATTATATTATTAGTATACTGTATTATTATTCTATCTGTTCCATTTTATTATTTGTATTTTATTATATTGTTTATTTTTTAATTATACTTTTTTTATAAAATTTGTTGTATTTGTATTGTTTCTTTTTTTTGTATTTTATTTCAGTTTTTATTTTTATTTTTTATTTTTATCAATTTAATAATTTGATTCCATTTTTTATCTTTATCATTATTAATTTTATATTATTTGTTGTTGTCATTTTAAACATTTTTACATTTTATTTTTATAGTATTTTAGTAATTGTATTGTTTTTTTAATTGTATATTATTATATTTTTGTTATTTGTATTGTTTTATTTAGTTTATTTTTAATTTATATTTTTAATTTTGTATTTGTTTATTTGTATTTTATTTTCTATTTTATTTCAATATATATATATTTTTTTAACAAATTCAGTAGTTTAACTCCATTTTTATTTTATTTTATTTTTTATAATTATTTTATTTTATTTTTGTATTTCATTATTATATTATATATTACATTTAATTATTTTTATTTATTATTATTATTATATTCTTGTTGCATTTTATTATTTGTATTATTTTGTTTATTTTATTTTATTTTAATTATTATTTTTGTATTTTTATTGTTTTTTATTTTACTGTTTTAATGTAATTTAATAATTGTATTAAATATTATTTTTATTTTATTATAATTATTTTTAATTTTGTATTTCATTATTATATTTTATTTGATTATTTTTATAGTTTATTTTAATGGTATTGTTTATTGTTATTATTATTTCCTTGTATTGTGACACATTTTATTATATGTGTTGTATTATTTTGTTTGTTTTATTTATTTTAATGAATATTTTTGTATTTGTATTTTTATTGTATTTTATTTCACAATTGACACAAGTTATATTATTTTTTGTTTAATTTAATATTTTCTACCATTTTTATTCCATTTTATTGTTGTATTTCATTATTATATTTTATTTTAATATTTATTTAAATTGTATTATTATTATTATTGTATTGTACTGTTGCATTTTATTATTTATACTGTATTATTTAGTGTTTATTATTTTATATGAATTAATATTTTTGTATTTGTATTTTTATTGTATTTTATTTCACTATTTTTATTACATTTATATTATTTTTTATTTATTTTTTACTTTTTGTATTGTATTATTTTGTTTTATTTAATTTTATATTTATTTATTTTTATTAGTAGAACAACACTATCAGTATCTAAATTAGAATCACAGAATTAAAATTAGAACCAGTGTAAAACTCAAAATTAGAACAAGTTTTACTTCTAGTGATGATGCTATACTAGAAAAATGTAAACAAAAAAAAAAATCTTCAAAATGTTTGATGTAGAATATTCATTAGATTCAGAATAATGTTACACTTGTATTAGTAAATGTAAGTCTCATAATAAGGGTTAAAATTTCAGTATAGCAATGAAGAAATAAACAAGAAAACAATAGTGCAGAAATGAGTACTTAAGCTCAATTTAGGCTCCAGAGAGATAGAATTAAAGCAGTTTGTAAATAATTCAGTACTGGATTTATTAATGACTCAATTTTTCAGATAGACAGTGACTCAGATGTAAATATAAATGTAGTTTGTGTCTCAAACATCCAGCTGCTGTGCTGCATCTGTCTAGTGTTGGTGGCCATCTAGTGTTAAGACAGAAATCTCCTCCTCCACGTCTCTCTCTCTCTCTCCACAGCTATTGTCTCTCTCTCTCGCTCTCTCTGAGAGTCTGATGGAGTTTGGCAGCTCTTGCTTGCAGCCACAGGCCAGCCTAAAGCCATTGCAGATGATAGTTTTAATTGCTTTCAATCTTTCAGGCAAGTCCCTGCCTACTGGCACCAAGTACTGCTCTGTGTGTGTGTGTGTGTGTGTGTGTGTGTGTGTGTGTGTGTGTGTGTGACTTTAGCTGAGGACCTCTTAGTGATGATGGCTTCTGGTAAAATGACTACAGAAGTCAAAATGAAAGATTTTTAGTTTGTTTGTGTGGATTGTATTCCCACACCTCTCGATAAAAACATACAAATTATGAATTAACATATTAGAAATATTAGTACATATGCTGTCAGCAGATGTACAGCCAACAAAAGAACAGAAATAATTCAGCACAACCACATTACATATCTCTGTTAGGTCAGTAGTAGTTTAGAATCATATATAATCTGTATATTTTAATATGTGTAATGTATTTATTAATCTCTAGCAGTGGTTTTGTATGTTGGTTGTATGTTGGGTTTAAATGTAGTTCACGTATAATTATTTATAATTTAAATATAAATTATTCAGTTCTCCAAAGTAATCTAATAAAGTCTTAAAATCTTCAAAATTCTTAATAATAATCTACAATTATTGTTATAATATTATATATAGTAATATATAGTAATGTAATGTAATATAATAATTATTTATGATATTTTAAAAAAAATTTTTAAATTTATTCAGCCATCCAAAGTAAACATCTAATAATAATAATATTTTAATAATAAATAATATTTGTGATATTTTATTATTATTGTTTATATTATAATATATATTTCATATAGAATTTTTTTTATAATACATTTTTATTCAGTCCTCCAAAGTCTAATAAAAAAATCTATATTTTAATATTATTGTTTATAATATAATACATTATATTCATTTTTATGATTTTTTTTATTCAGTCCTCCAAAGTGAACATCTAATAAAAGGTCTGAAAACATTAATAACATTATTAATATTATTATAAAAAAATCCAAATTTTTTCACTCCTCCAAAGTAAACATCCAATAAAAAGTCCAATAAAAATTCTTAATTAACATATTTTACTATAATATTATATATTATAATATTATATTGTTTATATTATAATATAATATAATATAACACAATGTAAATTTTTATAATAGATTCGTATTCAGTCCTCAAAAGTAAACATCTAATGAAAAGTCTGAAAATTCCTAATTAACATTTAATAACATTATTAAAATACATATTGATAATAAATAAATTCGAAATTAATATTTGAAATATTTGTTATATAATATAATATGATCATTATTATTTTTATTGTCCAAAGTAACCTCCTAATAACCATATTTTTGCTATATATTTTGTGTAACAAATCTAAGCTTGCATGTATTCAAACAATTATATTAAAATAATATTTCATAATGATTTATTTTATTAATGCATTAATTTATTTTTGGGAATTAACTTTTTTTTATTGCATTATTGTGTTTTCAAGTTTAAAAATAAAACAAATAATAACCTATAATATATTTTATATATGCTGTGAAAATGTATTTTATTTATTTATTAATTTCTGCCAGAAGTCCTTGACAGTCATTTGTTATGATTGGATGAGCATTAGCCATCATAATGTTTGTCTAGTGTCAAAAATATATTGCTAGTATTGTTAGTACTTCACTAATAGTGACTTTTCCAGTAAAAGTCACTCATAAATCAGTCATATTGTGGTCTGTTGTTTGTTTTGATGTTCCGACGGCAGATTAACCTTTGACCTCATCTTCTGTTGTCCATCTTTGTGCTGTTTTTGCTGTGTTCATTACTTATGCATTTCCTTTAGCACTTAAGCATGTTTTTATGTGGCTGTACTCACGTGAGTCGTACTTATATTTGCATATGCGTGCGTGCGTGCGTGTGTTTGTGTGTGTCTCTTAGCCATGAGGCATATTAAGCCATAACATTCCCACTGTGAATAATCTCTCTACATGTGATTTTTAATCATCTCATTCTTGCTCTGCCCGTGTCTCTCTCTCTCTCTCTCTGTATGGCCCCCAGTCTGAGGCTCTCTCTCTCGTTCACTGGCAGCTTGCATATGTTCATAAGGGTGAGTGACGACACCTCTGAAATCATCTAGGGGCGACGGCAGGGGAATTCAGCGCTCAAAGGCATGCGGCTGTTGCCCTCTGTCTTCTGTGTTTGGCTGGATGCTTTCATTTCGGTTCTGTGTTCAATGCATCTTTCTATTTTATTTTTTATTGTTTTGTTTTTTATTATATTTTATTTTCTTATTTTTATTTAATTATACATAATTCTATTTTATTTTATTTGTTTGTTTTGTTGTCATTTTAGTATATTTAATTAATTTTTTATTTTATTAATTATTTATATTTAATATCTTATTTTATTGTAATTTTAGTAAATTTTATTTATTATTTTATTGATATATATATATATATTTGTTTTATTTTTAGTGTATTTTACTTATTTATTATATTTATTTTATTATATATATTTTTTGTTTTGTATTTTTAGCATATTTCATTTATTTATTTTTTTAATTATACATTTTTGTTATTCTATATTGTTTTATGTATGTATTTTTGTTACTATATTTTATTCATTTATGTTTATTTAATTATATATATAATTTTTTAAATATATTATTATTATTATTTTTTTTTTAGTATATATCATTCTTTTTTTTATTAAACATTTTTGTTCTATACTTTTAGTTTTTTAATTATTAAATTTTTTGGTTTTGTTTTTTTAGTACATTTATTTGTTTTTTAAATTATATATATATATATATATATATATATATTTATTCTGTATTTTCATATTTTTTATTATTTATTTTTTGTATTTTGCTTTTTTAGTATATTTCATTTATTTGTTTTTTTAATATACATATTTTTATTCTATGTTTTTAGTTTTGTAAAGTATTTTATTTTTTGTTTTATTTTTAATATATTTTATTTATTTATTTTTAATTATATATATATATTTTTTTATTTTATTGCTTTTTATTTTTTTATTTTAATTTTTTTTTGCTTTTTTTAGTACATTTCATTATTTTGTTTTTATTATACATATTTTTATTATATATTTTTAGTTTTTTAAATTATTTTATTATTAGCAGACACATCAAATGTACACTTGGAATACTAAAATATTCACAGGACAGATTTCTCTCAGCATCAGTTCAAGCATTCATTTTTTTTAATTATAAATATTTTTTATTCAATATTTTAATTTTTTATTTTTTTTTTTAGTATATTTTATTCAAATGATTAAATTCTATATTTTTTATTTTATGTCATTTTTAATTATTATTTTATTTTATTATTAGCAGACATTATAAAATGTACACTTTGAATATTAAAATATTGACAGGACAGATCTCCTTGCATCAGTTAATAATTCATAATTGCTGTCCTAACCAAACCTTTTTCGTTTTGGTTTGTTTAATTTTTAGGGGTTGCACAGTCTTACAATTAAAATATTAGTACATTTACAAAACTGAATTATTTCAGTATAGATGATGATTCTTGATTTGATTATTCAAATCTAGTCTTATTAATTATATGGAGTGTAATGTATCTGTTTAAGTAAATACTTTGACTCTAGTTGCAAAAATTAATTGTATAATTTCATAATTTTGAACTGATATTGCCTCTATCTTGTAGTCATTAAATATATATATAACTACTTGGTGTTAATAGCTACTTTTTCAGTAGATTTGCTGTTGTGTCCAGCAGGTCATATGAGTCTTCACTCGCCTCTGAAAGATCACGTATGACACTGAAGGTGTGAGAAGAGATTGAAAGAGAGCTGTAGTGCACGAGGAGCATGATGTGCGGCGCTCAGACGGAGATCGTACAGTTTTAAATGCTGCATTTGCGTTGCTAAGTGTGTGCTCTTTCTGTGTGTGTGTGTGTGTGTGTGTGTGTGTGTGTGTGTGTGTGTGTGTGTGTGTGTGTGTGTGTGTGTTAGTGCTGCTCCTTTTGTCCTGATCCGGTTTGACTCTAATGGGGCCCAGTGGTGAATTTTTCATTTTGCCCAGAGGGAAGCAGCATCGTACTGCAGAGAGAGAGAGAAAGACAGAGAAATGCCTTTTTTAAACACACTTGGTTCCTTCACTGCAATTAATGCATGTACAGTGAAGTATGACATCAGATCCTGCAAACTCTTGACTGCTGTGAAGTTCCTCTGACTCTCTTTAGCACTTCTGCTCTGATATGTCGAGTCATGCAGGCGATGCAAGTTTGAATCTGGATTGGGTCATTTCCTATAAGCTCGTTTGACAGTATCTGGATTATTTGCTGTCCGTTCTTATGACTTTTAAGCAATAGATCACCAAAAACAAAAATCTGGACTTGGTTTTGTTACTCATTGCAAACGAATGAGTCAAATTAACTACTTTTATGATGCTTTTTTGTCCATTTTATAACCCCTGATGACTCATTTTAATTCTATTTTTAATTATTTTAATTTGTTTACTTGTTATTATTTTATTTTAAATAAATACACTACCAGTCAAAAGTTTTTGAACAAGAAGACTTTTAATGTTTTTTAAAGAAGTCTCTTCTGCTCATCAAGCCTGCATTTATTTGATCCAAAGTACAGCAAGAACTGTAAAATTTTGAAAAGTTTTTACTATTTAAAATAACTGCTTTCTATTTGAATATATGTGACTCTGGACCACAAATTGAGATTCTTACGTCATCTGAAAGCTGTGTAAATAAGCTTTGTTAAAATAGGACAATGTTTGTCTGAGATACAACTGTTTGAAAATCTGGAATCTGAGGGTGCAAAAAAATCTAAATATTGAGAAAATCGCCTTAAAAGTTGTCCAAATGAAGTTCTTAGCAATGCATATTACTAATCAAAAATCAAGTTTTTATACATTTATGGTAGAAAATTTACAAAATATCTTCATGGAACATGATCTTTACTTAATATGCTAATGATTTTTGGCATAAAAGAAAAATCGATAATTTTGACCCATTCAATGTATTTTTGGCTATTGGTACAAATATACCCGTGCTACTTAAGACTGGTTTTGTGGTCCAGGGTCACATATTTTAAAATGTAATTCAAAGCTGAATTTTTAGCATCATTACTCTAGTCTTCATTGTCACATGATCCTTTAGAGATCATTCTGATATTCTGATTTGCTGCTTAAAAAACTCTTATTATTATTATCATGTTGAAAACAGCTGAGCAGAATTTTTTTCAAGTTTCTTTGATGAATAGAAAGTTTAGAAGAACAGCATTTTTCTGAAATAGAAATCTTTTGTAACATTATAAATGTCTTTATCATCACTTTTGATCAGTTTAAAGCATCCTTGCTATATATAATAATTTCTATAATATTAAAAAAAAATACATTTTTAAAATATATTAAAATATACATTTATAAAATAATATAATAGAAAGCAGTTACTTTAAATAGTTGAAATATTTTACAATTTTACTGTTTTTTACTGTTTTTTAATTTAATTATTATTTAAAATATTTAAAATTTTAAATTATTTAAAATAAACATTTAAAATATACACTTCTTTGAATATTAATATACTGAAAGGACATTTTTATGTCAGTATCATTAAATAAATCGTAATTTGTCTCCTAACCAAACTAATCAGTACATTTTAAAAATATGATATTCAGACCTAGAATTCTTAGAAAATCACGTAAATATTATGTACTATATCCAGAAATATTAAGAAGGACAGTTGTTTTTAACAGTGATAATAATAAGGATCTTGTGACACTAAAGACTAAAAATTCAAAAATTCAGCTTTGCTTGACAAAAAAATAAATTGCGTTTTAAAATATCTTAAAATAGAAAACAGTTATTTAAAATTGTAATAATATTTCACAATATTAATGTTTTTAATGTAAAACTTGCATAAATACAGCCTTGGAGAGTAAAAAAGCCTTCTTTCATTACAAAAAACGCACTAACCTCAAACTTTTGAACAGTAGTATGTTATATTGTAATGCATTTATATTTGCTACTTGATGAATCAACATGAACTAACAGTTAACAGTTTCACAGCATTTAATAATACTTTTTTAAAGTCAAAAGTTCTGTTTTTGATTTAAACATTAACATTAGTAAATGCACCGTGAACTATCATGAACATGGATTCATTAACATTAACACAAATGAATCAATGCTTATTGTTAGTTCATGTTAGCAAATGTTAACTTAATGTCAAACTCCAGCGCAGCTCTTGTGTGGTCGGGTTTTTCAGGACACACACACACACACACACACACACACACACACACACACACACACACACACACACACACACTGATGTTCTAATAAGTTGTAATTTCTGCAGGAGAGCCCAGAGAGACCTCCATCTGTTCAGTGAACACGAGCCGCGCTCCACCATGGCTTTTAGCCCTGTCTTACTTATGCAAATATCTTTTGCCTTGAAATCTATTTGGAGTTGCTTGAAGGGGTCCAGAATGTTGTCCTGCTGTCTCACACACACTCACACACACACGCTCCTGCTGTCTGCCCCAGCGGCTTGCCCCGCGCCGCCTCTCGTCCGTCATGTGGAAAACTTTTTACCAGCACATACACGCAGACACATGCCCAAAATAACCCCCACTCCTGTCTGTCTGTCTCTCATCCTCAGAAGATACATATGTTTACTACATAATGTGTAGATACTGTATATCTCATGGTAAAAATTGTGAATTCTGCATGCTTTTTAAATTTTTAATGATGAAAAAAAAGAAAGAGTTTTGATAGGCTTTGTTATATGCACAATTTTTATTACTTTAAATGGTAAACTTAAAGCTAACTTTTTTTTGTCAGCCGAACCCCTTTGACGTCTTTCCTGAATTTTAAGTTAATAATTTTTTTTTTTTTTTAAGTTTTTAAACATTTAAAAAAAGTTCAGGTTCTCTGGTTAATGGTCATATGGCATCCAGCTAAAATATTTTTTTGGTTATTTTAAAATTGATAAACTTTGCAACTTAAACTGGAATTGAGATTGACATTGAGAATTGCACATGAGGAAAAAGTAATAAAGGTTTGCATGTAATAGCAGTTTTTACATGGCAGGTAATATGAATTTTAGGTGGATGCAAATTATTTGGTTTGAGTAGGACTGTGCATTAATATATTTTATATATTGTGTTTTCCCCTCTCATTTGTATAAAAACTACCAGTCGAAAGTTTTTAAACTGTAAGATTTTTAATGTTTTCTAAAGAAATCTCTTCTGCTTACCAAGCCTGCTTTTATTTGATCCAAAGTACTGTGAAAACAGTAAAACTTTGAAATATTTGTACTATTTAACATAACTGTTTTCTGTCTAATATATTTTAAAATGTAATTTATTCCTGTGATCAAATCTAAATTTTTCCAGTCTTCAGTGTCACGTGATCATTCAGAAAACAAAATATATTAAAAAAATATATATACATATATGCTCTTCAAATATTTAATTTCAAGAAAATATGTTTACATATGTCCCATTAAAAGAAAAATGTATTTGTTGTCTATGTTCATATAAAAAAAAAAAAAAAAAATTTAATGAATAAGGCTGAAAAATTATTTTCTTGTCCCTGAAAAAACAAATTTTGGTATATGGATTTTGAAATTAAATATATATTAAATTTAGAAAAAATATATTGAATTCAGCTTCACTGCTTATAGTATATATCTACCATATCTTTAAAACATACTTTAGCCAGAAAAAAGCGAAGTGTATGACAACGGAACTGTCACATTTATTCATTATTGCGTTATATTACATAAAAAAAGGCGAATAGCATTAATTACCATTAACTTGGCACAAATTGTTTTTATTGAAAGGCGGCATCATGAGATATAAAAAAGAGTTTTTAGTGTTTTAGTGTTTTTTTAAAGATGTCTCTTCTGCTCATCAAAGCCGCATTTATTTAATCCAAAATACAGCAAAAGCAGTAATATTGTGAAATATTTTTACTATTTAAAATAACTGCTTTATATTTGAACGTTTTAAAATGTAATTTATTCCTGTGATCAAAGCTAAATTTTCAGCATCATTACTCCAGTCTTCAGTGTCACATGATCCTTTAGAAATAATTCTAATATGCTGATTTTAAAATATTTTCAAATAGAAATTTACTTGGTAAATTTACTTTACTGTTTTTGCTGTACTTTGGATCAAATAATACAGGCTTGATGAGCAGAAGAGACTTTTTCAACCCTTGTGCGACCTTATGGACATTTTTGTCCATTTCAGTTTTGTTTTAATTTTAATATTTCACCCTCATTTCCTTCAAAAACTCAATTTTAACCTCCATACAAAAAATACAGTCAGAACCTTAAGGACAAAAATATTCACATTGATACCCATTGAAACTGCAATTTTTTTAACCCAGGGCCATTTGACTATAAAAGCAAGGCTTAAAATTGTACATTTTTACCATTTTTTACTAGATTGTGCCATTTTTTTAAATTTGGCACATACATTGTTTTTAAAATCTAACACTACATAAAAATAGAAATGCCTCAAAATGAATGTTGTTGTTCTTCACTGACACACCCAAGAATCTAATAAGCAAAGAAAAAAAAAATCTGCTTAGCATTTAGTATATGGAAATGACTACTATTTTTCATTTTTTCTTTAAAAAACACTTGTGTATGCAAACAAACCAGCATTTAAATGGATATATATGGATAGAACAGATGCTGGTTAAAAAAATTGTCATCAGTGAAAGTGGAAAAAAAATATGAATAAATATTTTTATGACAGTTTTTGGACATGGACAATTTTGTCCATTTTGCACCTATGTGTAACTTTTTTTTTTACGCACAGGGGTTAAAAAACATTACAAAACCTTACTGTTCCAAAGCTTTTGACAGGTAGTGTATGAGAAGGCAAGACTTGAGATCAGTCTTAAGACTTTTTTCTTAAAGTGCATCTCTATGACGCCATCTAGTGTGCAGCAAACAGCTCTGCACATTTAACTTCACTCAACCAAAATACTGATGAAATCCTGACAACAAAAAGACTGAGATGTTAAACAATGGGATTCCAATCATTGGAATGAGTCAAAAAATGGTCCCTGTTGATGTAAAGTCATCCAGTTCTGTAGCTAATGTGTCACTAATGAAAATAACATTTTCTTTATTTAACATTAATCAATCATGTTTCAACACATCATTATTTAAACCCTGGCGACAGACAGAGAAAACAAGGCAGATCTCAGTGATGCCTCAGAGTCAGGCAGCTGTTTTTAAAGTTCATGATAAGATTGTCAATGAGCAAAGGCTGTTATGTAGTTTTAGTGCCCCAAAGTTTTGCCTTTTTGTGTCCTGCATATTAATTACCAACGTTATTGAAGCTCTCTTATTTAAATATTTACGGTTGACAATCTCAAGATGTTTTCTTTTTTTTTCTCTTTCTAATTACAAAACAAATCAGTATTTTAGTTACGGATTAATCGGCTTCAGAAACCTAGATTGATTTGTTATTGCATTTTGAGTGCTTATTCACATATTTCTTACGCATTATAAAGATTTGCTTGTATGCATATACAAAATAAAATAATACTAATATAATATTAACATTAATCAATATACTATTACATATTAGTATATGCATACAATTACTATAATAATACTAATGGTATGCATATACAAAATAAAATAATTCTAATATGCTGACTTTAAAATATATTCAAACAGAAAGTAGTTATTTTAAATTGTAAAAATATTTCGAAAGTTTTTGCTTATCACAGAAATGCAGGCCTAATGAGCAGAAGTGACTTCTTTAAAAAACATTACAAATATTGTTCCGAAACTTATTATGCTTATGCGTATGCACTAAGCCTGAAATCAGAAAAACCTGAATATACAAGTACAAAATCCCTCAATAATTACTGTAATGTGCGAGGCTTCCGGTGTCAGTTATTTTGCATATGAAAAATATCCTTTTATGCTGCGTGATATTGCAAACTACCGTTATAATTTGTTATCAATCATAAACATGCTTGGTGCACTAATAATTTTAGCATTTACTAGACTTGTTATAGCTATTCTTCAACATGAAAGTACGCATATGGGTGAGACTTCCGGTTCGTTCTCCGCTATAACGTGCAGTAAACAGTAAAACTGTTTGCACTACAAACCAGTGTGTTCATAATTAAGATAACACATTAAAATAATATGGTAATACACACCAATTTGCAGTATTAAGCAGCAAAACGAGCTGTTTTATACAGCTGAAAATAGCCGGACGCTGATGAGATCGAAATCCAGACCGCGTTTAAAAAATAAATAAAGTGGATGCAGTCCTACTGAGTTGCATTTAATTCAGAACTGGTGTGGTGCTGCTCTCTTTTGGCCACATGGAAGAAGTGCAGTAGAAACTCTCATCAAACAATCATTTATTACATTGTTTTTAAATACAGTCAATTTTCTGGGTAAAGAATAATGCAAGCTGTTACTGGCATAAATAACCTATTATAAGTAAAGCATGTTTAAAATGTAATGTTTTTGACGTAATGGTTGATCAATCTATTATTCTACGTTTAAAAAACATTTGTGACCCTGGACCACACAACCAGTCATAATGGTCAGTTTCCTTTAAATTGAGATGTATACATCATATGAAAGCTGAATAAATGCGCTTTCCATTGATGTATGGTTTGTTGGGATAGGACAATATTTGGTCGAGATACAACTATTTGAAAATCTGTAATCTGGGGGTGCAAAAACATCAAAATATTGAGAAAATCGCCTTTAAAGTTGTCCAAATGAAGTTCTTAGCAATGCATATTACTAATCATAATAAGTTTTGATATATTTATGATAGGAAATAGACAAAGTATCTTCATAGAACATGATGTTTGCTTAGTAGGACCAATTTTATTTGTTTGTTTGTTTGTTTTGCGACATTTTCATGACAAATTTGAATGATTTTAAGGTTAAAGTTATTCCCCGTTTATGCATGATTTATACTGGTTTTAAAATGTATGGAATTTCTTTCTTTCCTTCTTTTAATTGTCCTGGAAATGTCATGAATGTCACAAATAAAATAATGATAATATTTAAGGTGAAAGTTATTCCCTTTTTATGCATGATTTCTACTGGTTTTAAAATGCTTCTTTTTCTTTGTTTTTCTTTCTTTAAATTTTTTAATATCCTAATTATTAGTGGCATAAAAAAGTTTATATATATATATCGATAATTTTGACCCATACAATGTATTGTTGGCTATTGCTACAAATATACCTGTGCTACTTACAGTATGACTGGTTTTGTGGTTCAAAGTCACATTTATCAGCCATCAATCCTATTGTCCAAAGTTTATGGGGAAATGGATAAATAAATGTGACCCTGGACCACAAAACCTTGTCATATTTGTAGCAATAGCATACATCGTATGGGTCAAAATTATGCATTTTATTTTATGGCAAAAATAGGATATCAAATAAAGATCATGTTCCATGTAGATATTTAGTAAATTTCCTACTGTAAACATATCAAAACTTAATTTTTGATTAGTAATATGCATTGCTAAAAACATTTGCACAATTTTAAAGGCATTTTTGATTTTTTTTTTTTTGTACCCTCAGATTCCAGATTTAACAAACCAACATTCCTATAGCAAACCATAGCCTACATTAATGGAAAGCTTATGTGTTCAGCTTTCAGCTTTTGTATAAATCTTATGACTAGTTTTGAGGTCTAGGGTCACAAATATGCTCAAACAACTTTGTAATGCTGAAATCATTTTATTTTATTTCCTATTAATATGAATATTCTATAAAGACGAAAAAGGATGGCAAATGAGCATATACGGTTGTATGCTTGAATATATCAATCATCTTGCACGACTAGCACATTTCCTTTAATCTCATATTCGATGGTGTTCCAGTCAAACACGTTTCCTCTGGGCACGCGTTGTGCGTGGTTCAAATACAGCGCTTTGATCTGATTTCCGGTGAGGATGTAGTCCCACATGTTCAGGTCCGTGAGCTCTCCGGCGAAACTCTGCACCGCCTCGAAGTCCCCCAGGTGTTTATCGGGGTCTTGGCCGAGCAAAGCGGTGCCCTGTGGACGGATGCTGTGACCGGGTTTATACAGCTGAAACGCGCTGCGGCGCCCGTCCACCCAGAAGGCCGTGAGTCCGGTGTGCGACGCCCAGGTGAGGCACAGGTGATTCCGGAAGGTGGAGAGAGGAGGCAGGTGGAAGAAGGCTCCGTCGCCACTGAGGTAGAAGGACACGCGGCCGTCTCTCTCTCTCCACACGTTGAGCTCGTCAAAGTCGGGCGTCCGGTAGGCGAAGAGAATGATCTGCCGCTCGCCCTGGAGCTCCGTCGCGACGCGCATGCAGAGAGTGAACGCTGTAAGCCCCAGGGGCTTTTTAGGTGTGAGTTTAACGTAGCTGAAATCAGTCTCGTATGGGAACAGAAGCACTTTACCAGCGAGACCCACTGGAAGACAAAATAAAGTACTGTAACAAGCACAAAACAACCATAAACTCCTGCGGTGTTAATTTAAAGTACCTTCAGTAGCTGCAGGTTTCAGAGAGAGCAGACAGAAAAATAAAACCACCGGCACCAACATCTTGCTGCAGGTCTGAAGGAAATTGAATTATAAAGAAGTTATTGACATATTAATGATTTAATTCCATTACTGTAAATAGTCCAATTCTACATGTTTTCAAGTGAATTGCAAGTGTCAAAAAATGTCAAATTTCATCCTGAAATTAATTTCCCAAAAGTAGGCTAATTAGATTAAATAGTAGGACCAATTTTATTTGTTTGTTTGGTGACATTTTCATGACAAATTTGAATTATTTTAAGGTGAAAGTTATTCCCTTTTTATGCATGATTTATACTTGTTTTAAAATCGGGGGAAATTTCTTTCTTTCTTTCTTTCTTTCTTTCTTTCTTTCTTTCTTTCTTTCTTTCTTTCCTGATGAAACAAATAAAATAATGATAATATTTTAAGGTGAAAGTTATTCCCTTTTTATGCATGATTTATACTGGTTTTAAAATGGGAGGAAAGTTTTTTAGGGATTTTCTTTCTTTCTTTAATTGTCCTGAAAATGTCATGATGAAACAAAAAAAAAAATCAAATATAATAATATTTTATGGTGCAAGTTATTCCCTTTTTATGCATGATTTATGCTGGTTTTAAAATCGGGGGAATTTTTTTCTTTTCTTTCTTTCTTTCTTTCTTTCTTTCTTTCTTTCTTTCTTTCTTTCTTTCTTTCTTTCCTGATGAAACAAATAAAATAATGATAATATTTTAAGGTGAAAGTTATTCCCTTTTTATGCATGATTTATACTGGTTTTAAAATGGGAGGAAAGTTTTTTAGGGATTTTCTTTCTTTCTTTCTTTCTTTCTTTCTTTCTTTCTTTCTTGTCCTGAAAATGTCATGATGAACCAAAAAAAAAAAAAAATGCAAAATAAAAATCCAAATATAATAATATTTTATGGTGCAAGTTATTCCCTTTTTATGCATGATTTATACTGGTTTTAAAATCGGGGGAATTTTTTTCTTTTCTTTCTTTCTTTCTTTCTTTCTTTCTTTCTTTCTTGTCCTGAAAATGTCATGATGAACCAAAAAAAAAAAAAATGCAAAATAAAAATCCAAATATAATAATATTTTATGGTGCAAGTTATTCCCTTTTTATGCATGATTTATGCTGGTTTTAAAATCGGGGGAATTTTTTTCTTTTCTTTCTTTCTTTCTTTCTTTCTTTCTTTCCTGATGAAACAAATAAAATAATGATAATATTTTAAGGTGAAAGTTATTCCCTTTTTATGCATGATTTATACTGGTTTTAAAATGGGAGGAAAGTTTTTTAGGGATTTTCTTTCTTTCTTTAATTGTCCTGAAAATGTCATGATGAAACAAAAAAAAATCAAATATAATAATATTTTATGGTGCAAGTTATTCCCTTTTTATGCATGATTTATGCTGGTTTTAAAATCGGGGGAATTTTTTTCTTTTCTTTCTTTCTTTCTTTCTTTCTTTCTTTCTTTCTTTCCTGATGAAACAAATAAAATAATGATAATATTTTAAGGTGAAAGTTATTCCCTTTTTATGCATGATTTATACTGGTTTTAAAATGGGAGGAAAGTTTTTTAGGGATTTTCTTTCTTTCTTTCTTTCTTTCTTTCTTTCTTGTCCTGAAAATGTCATGATGAACCAAAAAAAAAAAAAAGCAAAATAAAAATCCAAATATAATAATATTTTATGGTGCAAGTTATTCCCTTTTTATGTATGATTTATACTGGTTTTAAAATGGGAGGAAAGTTTTTTTTTAGTTTTTTTTTTCTTTCTTTCTTTAATTGTCCTGAACATGTCATGATGAAACAAAATTAAAATGGTAATATTTTAAGGTGAAAGTTATTCCCTTTTTATGCATGAGTTATACTGGTTAAAAAAAAAGGGGGGGGGGGGGGGGGTTGTTGTTTTTGTTTTTTTGGCATCAAAATAAATGTAAACATTATCCTGAAAATAAAATGAAAAAATATATTAATATAATTAGAATAATCATGTGAGTATTTTTAGAGCCACCATAAATGCCTATAAATAAATAAATAAATAAATAAAACAATTTACTAACACGCACAAACAATGAACAAAATATTTATTACTCTTTAGTTTTAGTTAATGAAAATACAGTCGTTCATTGTTAGTTCACGTTAATTCACAGTACATTAATGTTAACAAGCACAACTTTTGATTTTAATAATGCATTAGTAAATGTATAAATTAAATGTAATAACTAAGATAAATAAATGCTGAAGAAGTAGAAGTATTGTTCATTCGTAGTTCATGTAACTAATGTCGTTAATTAATAAACCTTACTGTAAAGTGTTACCAAAAGTTTTTTTATGGATTTTATTTGGATAAATTATATGGATAAATTATTTTATTTTATTATTATTATTGCATCGAAGTAAATGTAAAAAAAATTCTGAAAATGTCATGATAGAAAAAAAAAACATTTATGATACTAATTATGTATTTTGCATAGTAAGTACTATGCAAAAATAAATAAACAATACAAAATATTTTAATATTTTTTAATGATGATAATAATGCAAGTATTTTTAGAAGCAAAAAGAAAGAAAAAAAAACACCTGGTGAAATATGACATAATTTTTATGAACCTAATCCCTAACTTTTGTCATTCAGGATATCTGTGCCACATAATTAATATAGTTTAAAGTATTAATAATTATTATTATTTTTTAAAATATGTATTTATTTATTGCATCAAAGTAAATAAACAATTAATAAAAACATTAATAAAAAAATTAATAAAACATCAAATTTATGATACTAATAATGTAAGTATTTTTAGAACCATGCAAAAGTAAATCTATGCAAAAACTATGCAAAAAAAAAAAAAAAATTGCCAAAAGTTTTTTAGGATTTTTAAAAAAATATTTATTTTTTGCATCAAATTAAATGTAAAAATTGTTCTTAAAATGTCACAACAGAAAAAAACATAATTTTTTTTTATTCTAATAATGTAAGTATTTTTAGAACCACTATGCAAAATAAAAACAAATAAAAAATATTGAAGAAAGGTGAAATTTTTTCATTTCATTTTTTTTTTCACTTTTGCCAACCATGATATCTGTGCCACATAATTATTATAGCTTACTAAAGAGCCATTTAAAAAAAAAAAACAAATAAAATAAAATATTTTAAAAAAATCATAAACTGATTTTATTTCAATTAGTTGCCAAGGCAATATTTGTAATTTTCATTTAAGAATAAAAAGTACTAAAATAACTAAAACTGAAAAAGCTATTAATAAAAAGAA
This sequence comes from Garra rufa, assembly GCF_049309525.1. NCBI lineage: Eukaryota > Metazoa > Chordata > Actinopteri > Cypriniformes > Cyprinidae > Garra > Garra rufa. The sequence continues at coordinate 35,337,048 of NC_133384.1, forward strand.
ATGTTGTAGACGTAAGAAAAATTAAAAATGACAAAAACACAAGAAAATCACTAAAACTCTTAACAACAAAAAAGAAAATCTAAAAATAAAAACGAATTCAAAATATTAATTAAAAGCTATACTAGTACGTCAGTGCTACTTAATTAACACTGGTGTGACATATAATAACCGAGGCGCATTATTAATATTACAGTGTAACATTTAGTGTCACAAGACTTGTTGAAATGATTGTTTCTAATATGCAATATATAAATGAAATTGTAACAAATGTAATACTTACTGCGTAGCAGAAGGGTGTTTATTCCTGCCTCCGAGTAAAGAAACGCTGCTGAGCCGCTTCCCTCCTTGCACCGTGATGACATCAGACAAACCAACAAAAGCTGCTGTGTGAGGATTCACACCATCATAAGACCAAAAACTCATTATAGAGACACAAAGACGTTTTCAAATATCTCTTCCTCTGTATTTCTCCGTCAACCAAACGAACAGATGCAAACAAATGACAAATGTCAAACAGTAGACAGAGCAAGCTAAATTTATGACACCATTGTTTTTTGTTTTGTTTGGTTTTGAAAGTTGACTTTAGTCTGTTTTCCCATTCAAGATCACAGGAACTGTAAATGTGGGTCATTTCATGAAATCATTCTTTATTTATTTTTAAACAGTTTTGTTTGACAAGGTTTGTGACTTAATTATGAGATGT
>NC_133384.1:35338250-35435475 GCF_049309525.1 Garra rufa
ATATTTTAATTTTTTATTATTTTTTTAGTATATTTTATTCAAATGATTAAATTCTATATTTTTTATTTTATGTCATTTTTAATTATTATTTTATTTTATTATTAGCAGACATTATAAAATGTACACTTTGAATTTTAAAATATTGACAGGACAGATCTCCTTGCATCAGTTAATAATTCATAATTGCTGTCCTAACCAAACCTTTTTCGTTTTGTTTGTTTAATTTTTAGGGGTTGCACAGTCTTACAATTAAAATATTAGTACATTTACAAAACTGAATTATTTCAGTATAGATGATGATTCTTGATTTGATTATTCAAATCTAGTCTTATTAATTATATGGAGTGTAATGTATCTGTTTAAGTAAATACTTTGACTCTAGTTGCAAAAATTAATTGTATAATTTCATAATTTTGAACTGATATTGCCTCTATCTTGTAGTCATTAAATATATATAACTACTTGGTGTTAATAGCTACTTTTTCAGTAGATTTGCTGTTGTGTCCAGCAGGTCATATGAGTCTTTACTCGCCTCTGAAAGATCACGTATGACACTGAAGGTGTGAGAAGAGATTGAAAGAGAGCTGTAGTGCACGAGGAGCATGATGTGCGGCGCTCAGACGGAGATCGTACAGTTTTAAATGCTGCATTTGCGTTGCTAAGTGTGTGCTCTTTCTGTGTGTGTGTGTGTGTGTGTGTGTGTGTGTGTGTGTGTGTGTGTGTGTGTGTGTGTGTTAGTGCTGCTCCTTTTGTCCTGATCCGGTTTGACTCTAATGGGGCCCAGTGGTGAATTTTTCATTTTGCCCAGAGGGAAGCAGCATCGTACTGCAGAGAGAGAGAGAAAGACAGAGAAATGCCTTTTTTAAACACACTTGGTTCCTTCACTGCAATTAATGCATGTACAGTGAAGTATGACATCAGATCCTGCAAACTCTTGACTGCTGTGAAGTTCCTCTGACTCTCTTTAGCACTTCTGCTCTGATATGTCGAGTCATGGTGAATATGCAGGCGATGCAAGTTTGAATCTGGATTGGGTCATTTCCTATAAGCTCGTTTGACAGTATCTGGATTATTTGCTGTCCGTTCTTATGACTTTTAAGCAATAGATCACCAAAAACAAAAATCTGGACTTGGTTTTGTTACTCATTGCAAACGAATGAGTCAAATTAACTACTTTTATGATGCTTTTTTGTCCATTTTATAATCCCTGATGACTCATTTTAATTCTATTTTTAATTATTTTAATTTGTTTACTTGTTATTATTTTATTTTAAATAAATACACTACCAGTCAAAAGTTTTTTAACAAGAAGACTTTTAATGTTTTTTAAAGAAGTCTCTTCTGCTCATCAAGCCTGCATTTATTTGATCCAAAGTACAGCAAAAACTGTAAAATTTTGAAAAGTTTTTACTATTTAAAATAACTGCTTTCTATTTGAATATATGTGACTCTGGACCACAAATTGAGATTCTTACATCATCTGAAAGCTGTGTAAATAAGCTTTGTTAAAATAGGACAATGTTTGTCTGAGATACAACTGTTTGAAAATCTGGAATCTGAGGGTGCAAAAAAATCTAAATATTGAGAAAATCGCCTTAAAAGTTGTCCAAATGAAGTTCTTAGCAATGCATATTACTAATCCAAAATCAAGTTTTTATACATTTATGGTAGAAAATTTACAAAATATCTTCATGGAACATGATCTTTACTTAATATGCTAATGATTTTTGGCATAAAAGAAAAATCGATAATTTTGACCCATTCAATGTATTTTTGGCTATTGGTACAAATATACCCGTGCTACTTAAGACTGGTTTTGTGGTCCAGGGTCACATATTTTAAAATGTAATTCAAAGCTGAATTTTTAGCATCATTACTCTAGTCTTCATTGTCACATGATCCTTTAGAGATCATTCTGATATTCTGATTTGCTGCTTAAAAAACTCTTATTATTATTATCATGTTGAAAACAGCTGAGTAGAATTTTTTTCAAGTTTCTTTGATGAATAGAAAGTTTAGAAGAACAGCATTTTTCTGAAATAGAAATCTTTTGTAACATTATAAATGTCTTTATCATCACTTTTGATCAGTTTAAAGCATCCTTGCTATATATAATAATTTCTATAATATTTAAAAAAAAAAATTACATTTTTAAAATATATTAAAATATACATTTATAAAATAATATAATAGAAAGCAGTTACTTTAAATAGTTGAAATATTTTACAATTTTACTGTTTTTTAATTTAATTATTATTTAAAATATTTAAATTTTAAATTATTTAAAATAAACATTTAAAATATACACTACTTTGAATATTAATATACTGAAAGGACATTTTTATGTCAGTATCATTAAATAAATCATAATTTGTCTCCTAACCAAACTAATCAGTAAATTTTAAAAATATGATATTCAGACCTAGAATTCTTAGAAAATCACGTAAATATTATGTACTATATCCAGAAATATTAAGAAGGACAGTTGTTTTTAACAGTGATAATAATAAGGATCTTGTGACACAAAAGACTAAAAATTCAAAAATTCAGCTTTGCTTGACAAAAATAAATTACGTTTTAAAATATCTTAAAATAGAAAACAGTTATTTAAAATTGTAATAATATTTCACAATATTAATGTTTTTAATGTAAAACTTGCATAAATACAGCCTTGGAGAGTAAAAAAGCCTTCTTTCATTACAAAAAACGCACTAACCTCAAACTTTTGAACAGTAGTATGTTATATTGTAATGCATTTATATTTGCTACTAGATGAATCAACATGATCTAACAGTTAACAGTTTCACAGCATTTATTAATACTTTTTTAAGTCAAAAGTTCTGTTTTTGATTTAAACATTAACATTAGTAAATGCACCGTGAAATATCATGAACATGGATTCATTAACAATTACTCAAATGAATCAATGCTTATTGTTAGTTCATGTTAGCAAATGTTAACTTATTGTCAAACTCCAGCGCAGCTCTTGTGTGGTCGGGTTATTCAGGACACACACACACACACACACACACACACACACACACACACACACACACTGATGTTCTAATAAGTTGTAATTTCTGCAGGAGAGCCCAGAGAGACCTCCATCTGTTCAGTGAACACGAGCCGCGCTCCACCATGGCTTTTAGCCCTGTCTTACTTATGCAAATATCTTTTGCCTTGAAATCTATTTGGAGTTGCTTGAAGGGGTCCAGAATGTTGTCCTGCTGTCTCACACACTCTCACACACACACGCTCCTGCTGTCTGCCCCAGCGGCTTGCCCCGCGCCGCCTCTCGTCCGTCATGTGGAAAACTTTTTACCAGCACATACACGCAGACACATGCCCAAAATAACCCCCACTCCTGTCTGTCTGTCTCTCATCCTCAGAAGATACATATGTTTACTACATAATGTGTAGATACTGTATATCTCATGGTAAAAATTGTGAATTCTGCATGCTTTTTAAATTTTTAATGATGAAAAAAAAGAGTATTGATAGGCTTTGTCATATGCACAATTTTTATTACTTTAAATGGTAAACTTAAAGCTAACTTTTTTTTGTCAGCCGAACCTCTTTGACAACTTTCCTGAATTTTAAGTTAATAATTTTTTTTTTTTTTAGTTTTTAAACATTTAAAAAAAGTTCAGGTTCTCTGGTTAATGGTCATATGACATCCAGCTAAAATATTTTTTTGGTTATTTTAAAATTGATAAACTTTGCAACTTAAACTGGAATTGAGATTGAGAATTGCACATGAGGAAAAAGTAATAAAGGTTTGCATGTAATAGCAGTTTTTACATGGCAGGTAATATGAATTTTAGGTGGATGCAAATTATTTGGTTTGAGTAGGACTGTGCATTAATATATTCTATATATTGTGTTTTCCCCTCTCATTTGTATAAAAACTACCAGTCGAAAGTTTTTAAACTGTAAGATTTTTAATGTTTTCTAAAGAAATCTCTTCTGCTTACCAAGCCTGCTTTTATTTGATCCAAAGTACTGTGAAAACAGTAAAACTTTGAAATATTTGTACTATTTAACATAACTGTTTTCTGTCTAATATATTTTAAAATGTAATTTATTCCTGTGATCAAATCTACATTTTTCCAGTCTTCAGTGTCACGTGATCATTCAGAAAACAAAATATATTAAAAAATATATATATACATATATGCTCTTCAAATATTTAATTTCAAGAAAATATGTTTACATATGTCCCATTAAAAGAAAAATGTATTTGTTGTCTATGTTCACATTAAAAAAAATAAATAAATGAATGAATAAGGCTGAAAAATTATTTTCTTGTCCCTGAAAAAATTAATTTTGGTATATGGATTTTGAAATGAAATATATATTAAATTTAGAAAAAATATATTGAATTCAGCTTCACTGTTTATAGTATATATCTACCATATCTTTAAAACATACTTCAGCCAGAAAAAAGCAAAGTGTATGACAACGGAACTGTCACATTTATTCATTATTACGTTATATTACATAAAAAAAGGTGAATAGCATAGATTACCATTAACTTGGCACAAATTGTTTTTATTGAAAGGTGACATCATGAAATATAAAAAAGAGCTTTTAGTGTTTTTAAAAAAATGTCTTTTCTGCTCATCAAGGCTGCATTTATTTGATCCAAAATACAGCAAAAGCAGTAATATTGTGAAATATATTTTTACCATTTAAAATAACTGTTTTCTATTTGAAAATATTTTAAAATTGTATTTATTCCTGTGATCAAATCAAAATTTTTTGCATCATGACTTCAGCCTTCAGTGTCACATGATCCTTCAAAAATCATTCTAATATGCTGACTTCAAAATATATTCAAACAGAAAGTAGTTATTTTAAATAGTAAAAATATTTAGAAACTACTGTTTTTGCTGATCAAAGAAATGCAGGCTTAATGACACTTAAGAGACTTCTTTAAAAAAACATTACAAAATCTTACTGTTGCAAAACTTTTGACTGGTAGTGTATGACAAGACGAGACATAAAGACTTGAGATCAGTCTGAAAACTTTTTCTTAAAGTGCATCTCTATGACGCCATCTAGTGTGCAGCAAACAGCTCTGCACATTTAACTTCACTCAACCAAAATACTGATGAAATCCTGACAACAAAAAGACTGAGATGTTAAACAATGGGATTCCAATCATTGGAATGAGTCAAAAAATGGTCCCTGTTGATGTAAAGTCATCCAGCTCTGTAGCTAATGTGTCACTAATGAAAATAACATTTTCTTTATTTAACATTAATCAATCATGTTTCAACACATCATTATTTAAACCCTGGCGACAGACAGAGAAAACAAGGCAGATCTCAGTGATGCCTCAGAGTCAGGCAGCTGTTTTTAAAGTTCATGATAAGATTGTCAATGAGCAAAGGCTGTTATGTAGTTTTAGTGCCCCAAAGTTTTGCCTTTTTGTGTCCTGCATATTAATTACCAACGTTATTGAAGCTCTCTTATTTAAATATTTACGGTTGACAATCTCAAGATGTTTTTTTTTTTTTTTTTTTTCTAATTACAAAACAAATCAGTATTTTAGTTACGGATTAATCGGCTTTAGAAACCTAGATTGATTTGTTATTGCATTTTGAGTGCTTATTCACATATTTCTTACGCATTATAAAGATTTGCTTGTATGCATATACAAAATAAAATAATACTAATATAATATTAACATTAATCAATATACTATTATATTAGTATATGCATACAATTACTATAATAATACTAATGGTATGCATATACAAAATAAAATAATTCTAATATGCTGACTTTAAAATATATTCAAACAGAAAGTAGTTATTTTAAATTGTAAAAATATTTCGAAAGTTTTTGCTGATCAAAGAAATGCAGGCCTAATGAGCAGAAGTGACTTCTTTAAAAAACATTACAAATATTGTTCCGAAACTTATTATGCTTATGCGTATGCACTAAGCCTGAAATCAGAAAAACCTGAATATACAAGTACAAAATCCCTCAATAACTAATGTGCGAGGCTTCCGGTGTCAGTTATTTTGCATATGAAAAATATCCTTTTATGCTGCGTGATATTGCAAACTACCGTTATAATTTGTTATCAATCATAAACATGCTTGGTGCACTAATAATTTTAGCATTTACTACACTTGTTATAGCTATTCTTCAACATGAAAGTACGCATATGGGTGAGACTTCCGGTTCGTTCTCCGCTATAACGTGCAGTAAACAGTAAAACTGTTTGCACTACAAACCAGTGTGTTCATAATTAAGATAACACATTAAAATAATATGGTAATACACGCCAATTTGCAATATTAAGCAGCAAAACGAGCTGTTTTATACAGCTAAAAATAGCCGGACGCTGATGAGATCGAAATCCAGACCCTTAAAGTTTACAAATAGAGGCTAATAAATTACACATTCAAAGAAAATAGTTTACTTCCGCGTTTAAAAAAAAGAAAAGTGGATGCAATCCTACTGAGATGCATTTAATTTAGAACTGGTGTGGTGCTGCTCTCTTGTGGCCACATGGAAGAAGTGCAGTAGAAACTCTCATCAAACAATCATTTATTACATTGTTTTTAAATACAGTCAATTTTCTGGGTAAAGAATAATGCAAGCTGTTACTGGCATACATAACCTATTATAAGTAAAGCATGTTTAAAATGTAATGTTTTTGACGTAATGGTTGATCAATCTATTATTCTACGTTTAAAAAACATTTGTGACCCTGGACCACACAACCAGTCATAATGGTCAGTTTCCTTTAAATTGAGATGTATACATCATATGAAAGCTGAATAAATGCGCTTTCCATTGATGTATGGTTTGTTGGGATAGGACAATATTTGGTCGAGATACAACTATTTGAAAATCTGTAATCTGGGGATGCAAAAACATCAAAATATTGAGAAAATCGCCTTTAAAGTTGTCCAAATGAAGTTCTTAGCAATGCATATGACTAATCATAAGTTTTGATATATTTATGATAGAAAATTGACAAAGTATCTTCATAGAACATGATGTTTGCTTAGTAGGACCAATTTTGTTTGTTTGTTTGTTTTGCGACATTTTCATGACAAATTTGAATGATTTTAAGGTTAAAGTTATTCCCCGTTTATGCATGATTTATACTGGTTTTAAAATGTATGGAATTTCTTTCTTTCCTTCTTTTAATTGTCCTGGAAATGTCGTGAATGTCACAAATAAAATAATGATAATATTTAAGGTGAAAGTTATTCCCTTTTTATGCATGATTTCTACTGGTTTTAAAATGCTTCTTTTTCTTTGTTTTTCTTTCTTTTAATTTTTTAACATCCTAATTATTAGTGGCATAAAAAAGTTTATATATATATATATATATATATATATATATATCGATAATTTTGACCCATACGATGTATTGTTGGCTATTGCTACAAATATACCTGTGCTACTTATGACTGGTTTTGTGGTTCAAAGTCACATTTATCAGCCATCGATCCTATTGTCCAAAGTTTATGGGGAAATGGATAAATAAATGTGACCCTGGACCACAAAACCTTGTCATATTTGTAGCAATAGCATACATCTGGGTCAAAATTATGCATTTTATTTTATGGCAAAAATAGGATATCAAATAAAGATCATGTTCCATGTAGATATTTAGTAAATTTCCTACTGTAAACATATCAAAACTTAATTTTTGATTAGTAATATGGGTAACACTTTACAATAAGGTTCATTAGTTAACATTAGTTAACATTAGTTAACATTAGTTAACATGAACTAATAATGAACTGCACTTATACAGCATTTATTAATCTTTGTTAATGTTAATTTCAACATTTACTAATACATTATTAAAATCTTGTTAACATTAGTTAATGCATTGTGAACTAACATGAACAAACAATGAACAACTGTATTTCTGTTAACTAACATTATTAAAGATTAGTAAATACAGTAACAAATGTATTGCTCATCGTTAGTTCATCTTAGTTAATACATTAACTAATGTTTAACTAATGAACCTTATTGTAAAGTGTTACCGTAATATGCATTGCTAAAAACACTTGCACAATTTTAAAGGCATTTTTTTTTTTTTTTTTGCACCCTCAGATTCCAGATTTAACAAACCAACATTCCTATAGCAAACCATAGCCTACATTAATGGAAAGCTTATGTGTTCAGCTTTCAGCTTTTGTATAAATCTTATGACTAGTTTTGAGGTCTAGGGTCACAAATATGCTCAAACTACTTTGTAATGCTGAAATGTTAGCATTTTATTTTATTTCCTATTAATCTGAATATTCTATAAAGACGAAAAAGGATGGCAAATGAGCATATACGGTTGTATGCTTGAATATATCAATCATCTTGCACGACTAGCACGTTTCCTTTAATCTCATATTCGATTGTGTTCCAGTCAAACACGTTTCCTCTGGGCACGCGTTGTGCGTGGTTCAAATACAGCGCTTTGATCTGATTTCCGGTGAGGATGTAGTCCCACATGTTCAGGTCCGTGAGCTCTCCGGCGAAACTCTGCACTGCCTCGAAGTCCCCCAGGTGTTTATCGGGGTCTTGGCCGAGCAAAGCGGTGCCCTGTGGACGGATGCTGTGACCGGGTTTATACAGCTGAAACGCGCTGCGGCGGCCGTCCACCCAGAAGGCCGTGAGTCCGGTGTGCGATGCCCAGGTGAGGCACAGGTGATTCCGGAAGGTGGAGAGAGGAGGCAGGTGGAAGAAGGCTCCGTCGCCACTGAGGTAGAAGGACACGCGGCCGTCTCTCTCTCTCCACACGTTGAGCTCGTCAAAGTCGGGCGTCCGGTAGGCGAAGAGAATGATCTGCCGCTCGCCCTGGAGCTCCGTCGCGACGCGCATGCAGAGAGTGAACGCTGTAAGCCCCAGGGGCTTTTTAGGTGTGAGTTTAACGTAGCTGAAATCAGTCTCGTATGGGAACAGAAGCACTTTACCAGCGAGACCCACTGGAAGACAAAATAAAGTACTGTAACAAGCACAAAACAACCATAAACTCCTGCGGTGTTAATTTAAAGTACCTTCAGTAGCTGCAGGTTTCAGAGAGAGCAGACAGAAAAATAAAACCACCGGCACCAACATCTTGCTGCAGGTCTGAAGGAAATTGAATTATAAAGAAGTTATTGACATATTAATGATTTAATTCCATTACTGTAAATAGTCCAATTCTACATGTTTTCAAGTGAATTGCAAGTGTCAAAAAATGTCAAATTTCATCCTGAAATTAATTTCCCAAAAGTAATTAGATTAAACATAGTAGGACCAATTTTATTTGTTTGTTTGGTGACATTTTCATGACAAATTTGAATTATTTTAAGGTTAAAGTTATTCCCTTTTTATGCATGATTTATACTGGTTTTAAAATGGGAGGAAAGTTTTTTAGGGATTTTCTTTCTTTCTTTAATTGACCTGAAAATATCATGATGAAACAAAAAAAAAAATCAAATATAATAATATTTTATGGTGCAAGTTATTCCCTTTTTATGCATGATTTATGCTGGTTTTAAAATCGGGGGAAATTTTTTCTTTTCTTTCTTTCTTTCTTTCTTTCTTTCTTTCTTTCTTTCTTTCTTTCTTTCTTTCTTTCTTTCTTTCTTTCTTTCCTGATGAAACAAATAAAATAATGATAATATTTTAAGGTGAAAGTTATTCCCTTTTTATGCATGATTTATACTGGTTTTAAAATGGGAGGAAAGTTTTTTAGGGATTTTCTTTCTTTCTTTCTTTCTTTCTTTCTTTCTTTCTTTATTGTCCTGAAAATGTCATGATGAACCAAAAAAAAAAAAAGCAAAATAAAAATCCAAATATAATAATATTTTATGGTGCAAGTTATTCCCTTTTTATGTATGATTTATACTGGTTTTAAAATGGGAGGAAAGTTTTTTTTTTAGGGTTTTTTTTTCTTTCTTTCTTTAATTGTCCTGAACATGTCATGATGAAACAAAATTAAAATGGTAATATTTTAAGGTGAAAGTTATTCCCTTTTTATGCATGAGTTATACTGGTAAAAAAAAGGGGGGGGGGGGGTTGTTGTTTTTGTTTTTTTGGCATCAAAATAAATGTAAACATTATCCTGAAAATAAAATGAAAAAATATATTAATATAATTAGAATAATCATGTGAGTATTTTTAGAGCCACCATACTAAATAAATGCCCATAAATAAATAAATAAATAAATAAAACAATTTACTAACACGGACAAACAATGAACAAAATATTTATTACTCTTTAGTTTTAGTTAATGAAAATACAGTCGTTCATTGTTAGTTCACGTTAATTCACAGTGCATTAATGTTAACAAGCACAACTTTTGATTTTAATAATGCATTAGTAAATGTATAAATTAAATGTAATAACTAAGACAAATAAATGCTGAAGAAGTAGAAGTATTGTTCATTCGTAGTTCATGTAACTAATGTCGTTAATTAATAAACCTTACTGTAAAGTGTTACCAAAAGTTTTTTTATGGATTTTATTTGGATAAATTATATGGATAAATTATTTTATTTTATTATTATTATTGCATCGAAGTAAATGTAAAAAATTTTCTGAAAATGTCATGATAGAAAAAAAAAAACATTTATGATACTAATTATGTAAGTATAGTATTTTTGCATAGTAAGTACTATGCAAAAATAAATAAACAATAAAACAAAATATTTTAATCTTTTTTTAATGATGATAATAATGCAAGTATTTTTAGAAGCAAAAAAAAAAAAAAAAAACACCTGGTGAAATATGACATAATTTTTATGAACCTAATCCCTAACTTTTGTCATTCAGGATATCTGTGCCACATAATTAATATAGTTTAAAGTATTAATAATTATTATTATTTTTTAAAATATGTATTTATTTATTGCATCAAAGTAAATAAACAATTAATAAAAACATTAATAAAAAAATTAATAAAACATCAAATTTATGATACTAATAATGTAAGTATTTTTAGAACCATGCAAAAATAAATCTATGCAAAAACTATGCAAAAAAAAAAATTTGGCAAAAGTTTTTTAGGATTTTTAAAAAAATATTTATTTATTTTTTGCATCAAATTAAATGTAAAAATTGTTCTTAAAATGTCACAACAGAAAAAAAGCATTAAATTTTTTATTCTAATAATGTAAGTATTTTTAGAACCACTATGCAAAATAAAAACAAATAAAAAATATTGAAGAAAGGTGAAATTTTTTCATTTCATTTTTTTTTCACTTTTGCCAACCATGATATCTGTGCCTCATAATTATTATAGCTTACTAAAGAGCCATTTAAAAAAAAAACAAATAAAATAAAATATTTAAAAAAAATCATAAACTGATTTTATTTCAATTAGTTGCCAAGGCAATATTTGTAATTTTCATTTAAGAATAAAAAGTACTAAAATAACTAAAACTGAAAAAGCTATTAATAAAAAGAAATGTTATAGACGTAAGAAAAATTAAAAATGACAAAAACACAAAAAAATCACTAAAACTCTTAACAACAAAAAAGAAAATCTAAAAATAAAAACGAATTCAAAATATTAATTAAAAGCTATACTAGTACGTCAGTGCTACTTAATTAACACTGGTGTGACATATGATAACCGAGGCGCATTATTAATATTACAGTGTAACATTTACAAAACTTGTTGAAATGATCTAATATGCAATATATAAATGAAATTGTAACAAATGTAATACTTACTGCGTAGCAGAAGGGTGTTTATTCCTGCCTCCGAGTAAAGAAACGCTGCTGAGCCTCTTCCCTCCTTGCACCGTGATGACATCAGACAAACCAACAAAAGCTGCTGTGTGAGGATTCACACCATCATAAGACCAAAAACTCATTATAGAGACACAAAGACGTTTTCAAATATCTCTTCCTCTGTATTTCTCCGTCAACCAAACGAACAGATGCAAACAAATGACAAATGTCAAACAGTAGACAGAGCAAGCTAAATTTATGACACCATTGTTTTTTGTTTTGTTTGGTTTTGAAAGTTGACTTTACAGTAGTCTGTTTTCCCATTCAAGATCACAGGAACTGTAAATGTGGGTCATTTCATGAAATCATTCTTTATTTATTTTTAAACAGTTTTGTTTGACTAGGTTTGTGACTTAATTATGAGATGTAGATGAATATTGCTTTGTATAAATGAAGACAACACTTTGCATTCATGCATTGAGAAGTCCACTGCCTGCATATGACCACCAGACAGCAGCAGTGTTATATACAGTTGCAATCGAAATGATTCAACCCCCCAGAGACTGCAGTACTTTACAAATACAAGCTTTTCTGAAGATCCAGGTTTTATACAATTTGTATCTACAATGGTTTACTGGCATATTAAAACTGATCATTTAAATATATGTTTTTAACTTATAGGATTTTTTAAATAGCAGCAGCTGTGTCATAATTTTTCAAGAGGGAAACGAGATACAATTCTAATTTCAACATTATTTCTTCTTCAGACATTGTTCTTTAAATAAGTATCAGCTGTATACAAAGTGACCCACATTTGGGTTTCGACCACTGAAAATGGGTATCATTCAACAATCCAGACATGAAGCCTCGTTGAGATCCTCATATCTCAGGGACTGAGCGATGTAGGGCCTTGACAATTAATATTCCAAAAGAAATGTTTATTAACAAATAGAATCTAAAATCATATTGTAATATCTTTAATACTTCTTGAGTTATAGACATGCAAACTTTGGAAAAAGAATATTTATGGCACTCAGACAGGTATGTTCAATGCAGTTGTCTTGACAGAAAGAAACGAGATACATCTCCAGTTTTAACATTATTTGTTCCTCAGACATTCCTCTTTATAATAAAAGTAGTATCGTATTTTTTTAAACTCACCCACATTTGGTTTTTGACCACTGAAAATGTGTGCATTTTAATGATTTACTCCTGGAGCCATATTGAAGTTCCAATATCTCTGAAACCGAATCTCATTGGGCATTAAAAATACTGATGCCAAAAGGAAAGTTTGTTAAGACCCAACATCTAAAAGGGCCTTCAAATATCTTTAATACTGCTTGAGTTACAGGCATGCAAACTTTGGAACCAAAAAATTTGAGAAGTGCTGTTTTCCCATTTTTGATTGGTCACCATTGGCACAAGCTTGCTCAAGTCAACAGATTTTACTAATATATCTACCAATCTCTGTGTAAAAATGAGATAATGATGCTGCCATCTTTCCGAAGTAATCTTTAACTTCCTGTAACTTGACTCGGGATCTAAGGTGAAAATTGTCATTTTGACAACCCCTCTACAAAATAGTGGATTACTCAGTAAATATTCATCCAAGACATTTAATATTTTGGCTTTCATCACTATACATGTCTATCTTTCTTCAGAATAAATATTAGCAAAATCAAAAATTTGAGTCTGGGACCTCTGGTTGAGTTGACACGGAATGACCCTATAGAGAAGAAATAGTTTTATTATATTACAAAATCTAAGGCTACATGAAGATTTCCAAGGCATTAAAAGTTCCTAGAGCCTTATTCCTTAGTTTACTTAATCAAAGGATACTGTATATGCTCTTAAAACAATTAACAGACTGAAAAGAGCAAAAGACTCTAATACTAAGCAGTGAATCTTTTTTTTAATTTTTTAATTTTAATTTTTTATTTGATGTGTGCCTTCATAGCTTTATTAAGGTCTTTTCTGCTGTTTTGGGGGGAGATAATCAAACGACAATTAGTCTATTGTCAAATATTAAATCTTTTGTCTTATTTATTAGAAATGAATATCCACATCCACTGAAGGTGCTTCGGTAAAAATAACTCTTTTCTTTCACGCTTTCACTCTTCCCAATGATGAACACACACTTCAGTCATAATGCTCAAATTTATTGGTTAGCTTTAAAAGCTTTGTACACTGTGTATGTGATACTACAAATGATAACAATCAGTTCTTTTTCACAACTAGCACATCTCCATTAATCTCATATTTGATGATATTCCAGTTAATTACGTTTCCCTTCGGCACATACGGTTCCTGGTTTGAATACACCGCATTAATCTCAGTGCCAGACAGAGCATGATCCCACAAGTGCACATCTGTAACTTCTCCTACAAAGCTCTGACCTGCATCAAAGCCACTTACATATCCATCAGGGTCCTGGCCGAGCAGGATGGTGCCGCCAGGACGGATTGAGTGACCTTTTCTATAAAGCTGGGACAAACTGCGACGTCCATCCACCCAAAAGGCAGCGAGGCCAGTCGCAGAGTCCCAGGTGATGCACAGATGGGTCTGGAAGGTGGAGAGAGGAGGCAGACGGAAAAGTGCTCCATCGCCACTGAGGTAGAAGGACAACAAGCGTTATCATATATTTTCTATAGCGGGAAATCATATCGTTTTTATGACATAATATGTCGTTTTAACAAGACAAGATCTCCTTTCCTATTGTGCTTTGCCAGAAAGTGTCACAAATGAACCGAAACAAAAGTCAGAATTCTGACTTTTTTTTTTTTTTTCGCAATTGCGACTTTATATCTCGCAATTCTGACTTTATAACTCGCAATTGCGACTTTATATCTCGCAATTCTGACTTTATATCTAGCAATTCTGACTATATATCTCGCAATTCTGAGAAAAAAAGTGCAATATATATATATATATATATATATATTTTTTTTTTATTCAGTGGCGGAAACGGGCTTCCATAGGGTGACGTACAACCCAGCAATTAAATTTTAAAAACAGATTCTGTTGTGTGGACCCTTTTCAATTTTGTATTTTTGATCCAAAACGAAATTTTAAAATATGAAAAACAAGACAATTTTCATTTTTCGTTTCTGATTCAAAATCAAATAACAAAAAAAAAAAACAATCAGATTTTCATTTTTTGATTTTCATTTATCAATTGAAAATGGAAAGGACGAATGATACACGGATTCACTACAACCCTATACAGCATTGTTAATAGTATAATTTAAAAAATATTTCTTTTAAATATGAAAACATTAATTTAAAGTTGTTGACTATAATTATAGATACAACATTGTTTGAGTTTATTGCAAAATAACAGATGTACACAAATATACAAGTTGACTCAATTGCTTCATGGGAGTGGGCGGCCCCTGCAGAGCTCCAGTTCAACTGAAGTATATGTGACCCTGGACCAGTCATTAGGGTCAATTTTTTGAAATTGAGATTTATACATAATCTGAATAAAGCGAAACAAGCAGAATAAATAAGCTTTCCATTGATTTATTGTTTGTTAGTATAGGACAAAATTTGGCCGAGATACAACAATCTGAAAATCTGCAATCTGACGGGAAAATTGCCTTTAAATTCGTCCAACTGAAGTTCCTGACAATGCATATTACTAATCAAAAATTAACTTTTTATATATTCATGGTAGGAAATTTACAAAATATCTTCATGGAACATGATCTTTACTTAATATACTTTTTTTTTTTAATCATTTTGACCCATACAATGTATTTTTTGTTAAGCAAACTTCAGGGAAAAAGAATAGTTTTTTGTAAGACGAGTTACTAGACTGAAGTGATTTACATTTCTCTGATTTACATTTTTTAAACCCTGTGTCCAAATTGTGCACAGACACTGCATATGTAATGCTAAGAGAGAGAGAGAAAAAAGATTTGTTAGCCCTTATACCTTTGAAAGTCATTAAAACAGATGAACAGATTACAGAGATTGACACAACTGTGTGACGTTTCTGATCAGACTCAGTTATTTTGAGCCACCTCCACATTTCCAGTGATCTCATATTTGATGGTGTTCCAGTCCAGCACGTTTCCCTTCGGCACATACGGTTCCTGGTTTGAGTAAACCGCCCTAATCTCACTGCTGGAGAGAACACGATCCCACATTTGCACATCTGTAACTTCTCCTACAAAGCTTTGACCAGCTTCAAAGCTTCCCACATATCGATCAGGGTCTTGGCCGAGCAGGATGGCGCCACCAGGACGAATTGAGTGACCTTTTTTATACACCTGGAACACACTGCGACGGCCATCCACCCAAAAGGCAGAAAGACCAGTCGCAGAGTCCCAGGTGATGCACAGGTGGGTCTGGAAGGTGGAGAGAGGATGGAGGTAGAAAAGCGCGCCAGTGCCGCTGAGGTAGAAAGACAAACGGCCATCTAGCTCTCTCCACACATTGAGCTCGTCATAGTCCTGTGTGCGGTATGCGAACAGAATGATCTCCCTCTCACCCTGGAGCTCTGTCGCGACACGCATGCAGAGAGTAAATGCTGTAAGATTCAGTGGCTTTTCAGGAGTGAGTTTAACATAGCTGGTATCAGTCTGAGTTGGAAACAGAAGCACTTTACCAGCGAGACCCACTGTAAGACCAAACCAAAATATAGCATAAAACGTATATACGCATCTTTCAGAACAGACAAGCAGAATCTCACTCACAACAATCCATGTGATCTATAATGAAAAATGTGGTACCTTCAGTAGCTGCTGGTGTCAGAAAGAGCAGACAGAAAAATAAAACCAACATCTTTCTGCAGGTCTGAGGGAAAAAAAGCGCAAGAAGATCCATTACGTATCTTAGCAGACAAACACCTCAACCATTTCCTGACACTAAGGTCATTCTGAAGTCTGTACAGAGATGCAAACAAACATCAAAGACGATCTTCTTCAAATTTTGCCTCACACTACAGGAGTTTTAGGCTGATTTATCCCAGATTTACTTAAAAAAAAAATCTTGCCCGAACATCCAGAAATCAGGATTTCAAGCTTCTTCTCTCAAAACTCTAACACTCACACACTACAAGATCTGAGAATCGTGGCACATCACATACTATGAGATATTAAGATATCAAGTCATTATTAATCTTAGTACTATTTAATTAAATACGGATTAAATTTCTTTCTGTAAATGTAGTAAACATAGAAATCAGTGGACATTTTGTGTTAATACGTACCAAAAAATGCTTCAAATATAGCCGCTGTTGCTGTCTGTGCCGATTATACCCGTTCAAACAGGTGGACAGCGTTTTTAATTATTGGGAGCTCCTTTAACCATGTAGCAACAAGATCAAAGTTTTCTAACAGCTCTGCTCTGGAAGCAGTCATATGCAAATATATTTGCATATGTAACATCACAAATCCCACAATATCCAAATGAGTGTTATTTAGAGTCTGATTAAATTAATATTTGTTTATAACGAGAAGGAAGTGCAGGATGTTTTCATGCTACAAAGACTAGACCTCTTGTGCGTCATATCCCATTTAAATGTGTTTGAACGTGTATTTTACTCTTTAAATCCGCCTTTTGTCCATCAAACAGATCAGACAGGAAAGCAGAGCTGGGTAGAATACTTACAAATTGTAATCCGGTACTGATTCCAGATTACATGACAACAATTGTAGTCAGTAATCCGTTACATTACACATATAATCAGGATTACTTTTAGATTACTTCTAACCTAATTTGTTTATCACATTGATTTAAATTATGTATCTTGTCCCATAATTATGTAAATATTTAAATAATTAAATAATTAAATTAAATAAGTAAGAAAATATGTTCCATTCATTGTAATTTAGTTTAATGAAAAGCGAACAATTAATTATATTTAAAATAAAAAATAAATCATTTTAAAACAAAGTTCATTTCAAGGGTATTTCTATAGTCTTTGTTTTACAAATAACAATGAAAAGAAAACACTAAAAAAGTGAAGTATTTTTATTTACCTGCATGCCATGTGACCATTAATCAACATCAAAGAAACTGTGAACATGCAAATGTGATAATTACTGAAATACTTATTTTAAAATCTCAAGGGCACTTAAAGTAAAGTACTGTATATACTTAAAGTACAGGTGCATCTCAATAAATTAGAATGTCGTCGAAAAGTTCAAGTTTAAGTCTTTGGTTCTTTTAATTGTAATGATTTTGGCCACATTTAACGAAAACCCACCAATTCACTATACCAAACAAATTAGAATATGGTGACATGCCAATCAGCTATTCAACTCAAACACCTGCAAAGGTTTCCTGAGCCTTTAAAATGGTCTCTCAGTTTGGTTTACTAGGCTACACAATCATGGGGCAGACTGCTGATCTGACAGTTGTCCAGAAGACAATCATTGACACCCTTCACAAGGAGGGTAAGCCACAAACATTCATCGCCAAAGAAGCTGGCTGTTCACAGAGTGCTGTATCCAAGCACTGATGACCTATATATCATTGACAACGTCAGAGCTGATAGATCTGTATTTACAGGCTTCCATTAGACCTTAAAATCAGTTATCTGTTCCTCCTATGGAGAAAACGATTAACCAGATTAACAATTACTAGTTTGAGGTTAAGTAATTTACATTTACTCTTTTCATAAATGATGCACAGACACTGCAGTTGAATGCTGAGAAAAAGTTTATTTGTTAGCCCTTACAGCTTTGTAAATTATTAAAGCAGATGAACAGATTCCAGAGATGTGTGAGATTATAGAGACTGACACAAACGTGTGTTATTACACCTGATCAGAAATTGTTATTATACGCCACTACCACATTTCCATGAGTATAATATTTGATGGTGTTCCAATCGAACACGTTTCCCTTTGGCATATACGCTTTCTGGTTTGTATAAACCGCCCTAATTTGACCATCAGAGAGAACATAATTCCACATGTACACATCTTTAATTTCTCCTACAAAGCTCTGCTCCGTTTCAAAGTCACCCAGATAGCTATCAGGGTCTTGGCCGAGCACGACAGCTCCACCTGCACGAACTCTATGACCTGCTTTATACACCTGGACTGAACTGCGACGTCCATCCACCCAAACGGCAGTGAGACCAGTCGCGGAGGTCCAGGTGACGCACAGGTGAGAACGATAGGGGGAGAGAGGAGGCAGACGGAAAAGCACTCCATCGCCGCTAGACTGAAAATACAAGGACCAACGGCCATCTTTCTCTTTCCACACATTCAGCTCATCCGTGTCATGTGTGCGGTAAGCGAACATAATGATGTCCCTCCTGTCCCGGAGGTCCGCTGTGACACGCATGCAGAGTGTAAACGCTGAAAGACTCAGTGGCTTTTCAGGAGTGAGTTTAACATAACTGTTATGAGACTTGCTTGGAAACACGAGCATTTTACCACCAAGACCCTCTGCAAGACAAAAACACAATCTTTTAATACAGACGAGTGAAATCCTGCTTGAAATGATCTATTTGATCTATTACTGTAAAATGCATTACCATAGGAAGCCACTGGTTTCAGAAACAGGAGAGAGAAAAACAAAACCACTGGTAACATCTTACTGCAAGTCTGAAGGAAAAAGTGCAGGAGAAAATCAATTAGTCCTTCATTAGTCAATTAGTCCTAACAACAGTTAACAGTGAAGTTCTACTACACAAAATCTTTAAGAATACTTACAATGTTCAACAAGTGTTATCAGAAGGAAGGAAGAAAGATCGCTGTTTGTCTCTTAGATGACCAGGAGTGTCTTGAGTATTTATTAGCAGAATGGGTGGAGCCCAAATTCAGTTAAGAGCCTCCCAGTCATCTTTTTTTTTTTTTTATAATATCAGGTTTTTTTGTAGTTTAACCTGTTTGTAGTAAAAGAAATATGATGTGTCCTGCTTGCATGCTTATAGATCAAGCATGTATATTTATTCTATAAAATGATACAGAAAAAAATAACGTAACTTAAATTTCAATACAATCCAAAAAATTTAATTCTTTGTAGTCACCATTTCATAATCCATCTCCGGACATTTTTGATATGTCTTTTGAAACTACACTGTCAAATGTTTTCACCAGATTTAACTTAAAAGCCTCAAGTTCAAAGTTCAGCAGCTGCCTTAAGTTTTTAAGTTAAATCAGCTTAAAATGACAAGTCATTTTAACTTATTACAATAAAAATGAGTTGATATAACTTGCGAGTTTAAATGACTTAAGTTGATTTAACTATAAGAATATATATATAATATATAAGAACATTTTTGAGAATGCAGAATATACATAACGTTACACTTAAGTTAAAAAATGGTTTATTAGAGAAGAATTTTATTATTAAAAATGTTTGGTGATCTGGCCCTTGGTTACAACATAATGTAATCTGCAATAATAATCATTACCACAACCTTTCTAAAGAATTATATCTTCACAAAAGCTGTTGTGGTCATATCTGTCCAGATCATGAATAAGCATTGCTCAATAAGTGACTGTTCATGAGGCCTCCAACAAATGCTGCTTTGTTTTGTACAGGCTCTATTTCTATGTGCTCTGCACACTCACACACACTCCTACACCTCAAATGCTCAATGTCTATAACTATTTATGCATTTTTTATCAGTTATGTAGATTTGACCGTTTTAACTTAAAAAACTGCCTCCCATAATGCATGAAACATTACTGACATATTTTGAAGTAAATGTCTGGAAACCACAGCTGCCAGAGTCTCTGCCAGAGCAGCTGTACTGATCAGTATCGGTTGTAAGCATTCATATGTCTAATTCTATTTTCTTATCAACTGCATAGAAACAACTCACAACCACTCAACACATGCCAGCAACCTCATACCAACACATTGACAACCACTTAACAAACCCCAGCAACTTGAATTATGTGATAATTCTAAATCATACTACATTTTAATAGTCATAGCAACATGCTTACAGCCACTCAGAACAGACCAGCAAATGCAAATCAGATGCACAACCACTCGAAACACCCCAACAACTGCATAGAAACACACTCACAACACTCAGTCACTTAAACACCCATTACACCCCAGCAACCCCATAGAAACACACTTACAGTCACTTACACCCCAGCAACTGCAAAGCAACACAATGACAAATACTCAGCAATCACAATGCAACACACTAAAAACCACATTAGAACACAGCAACTGCATAGCAACACTCTGGCAACTTCTGACAACTCTGATGCTCACAACTACTCAGAACAGCCAAGCAACCACATGGCAACACAATGAAAACCACTCACAAAATCCCAGCAACCACAAGGCAACACACAAAAAACCACATTAGAACACAGCAATTGCATAGCAACACTCTGACAACACCAAGGACACCCCAGCAACTGCATAGCAACCAGGGATGGGCAGTATTTTAGATAAATGTATTTAAAGTACGTATTTGAACTACAAAATACTATTTTGTATTTTGCATTGTAAAGCCTTTGGGAAAAATTGAATGTAATTTTGTATTTAAATACATTTAATATGAGTATTTTGAATGAATGAATGAATGAATAATATAGTGTGATGTACTTGGTTCAGTTGTACTTTGCTGTTTGAAGCGCGAGAGATTCATATTTACACCTGCACGTTGCCAGGTAAAGGTTTTTTTTTTTTGTGTGTGCGCACACTCTGTGACAGAGTGGAATGCTGACAATGTGCCTCGTTATATAATTCTGTAAATCGGCGTGGCAACTCGGTAATTGTTCTCCACACCAAAAGAATCAAATAATCCCGTTAAATGCAGTATTTGAATTTTTAACTTGTGATTTGTGACCCTGGACCACAAAACCAGTCTTAAGTCGCTGGGGTATATTTGTAGCAATAGCCAAAAATACATTGCATGGGTCAAAATTTTTGATTTTTCTTTTATGCCAAAAATCATTGAGAAATTAAGTAAAGTTCATGTTCCATGAAGATTTTTTGTAAAATTCCTACTGTGAACATATCAAAATGTAATTTTTGATTTGTAATATGCATTGTTAAGAACCTAATTTGGACAACTTTAAAGGTGATTTTCTCAGTCTTTTTTATTTTTTTGCATCCTCAGATTTCTGATTTCAAATAGTTGTATCTCGGCCAAATATTGTCCGATCCTAACAAACCATACATCAATAGAAAGCTTATTTATTGAGCTTTCATATGATGTATAAATCTCAGTTTTGTCAAATTTAACCTTATGACTGGTTTTGTGGTCCAGGGTCACATTTAGAAAAAAAAAACATTAATCTATGTAACACTAAATTGTATATATTTTTTAATTCATTAAACATTTTCTTTTAATTAACGAATCTATGAAACATGGACCATTACTTTATTCAATATTTCTGCTATGCAGGCTCATTTAGTAAATTTTAAGCATTTTACAAACATGGTGCTTAATGAAAATGTCATTTCCATGCCATGTAACATTTCCAAATTGTGATTATGTTCCCCCATCTATGCAAATGATTGATGTAGAGACAAAAGAAGGTTAATCACTGTCTGTCACCATCACTTTAATGCAGTGATTGTGTGCATTTGTTATGACACTGATGCATGATGCACAGCTCTTCAGCTTTTAGATTTATTCTTCAAAAAAAAAAAAAGTTTTATAAAACAAAAATAGTTTTTAAAAACCAGTTTTGTTTTTCCTACAGGGCAGGGGAAGGGAAGATAATTTCTAATCAGTAGTAGTACACATCTAAATGTTTTTGTTTTGCATTCAGAATATGTCCAGATATATTTCAGCCTAATAGGGATAGCAACACTCGGTGACAACCACTCAAAAAACCCCAGCAACTGCATAGTGACACTCTGACAACCACTCAAAACACCCCAGCAACTGCATAGTGACACCCTGACAACCACTCAAAACACCCCAGCAACTGCATAGTGACACCCTGACAACCACTCAAAACACCCCAGCAACTGCATAGCAACACACTGACATCCACTTAACAAACCCTCACAGCCCTTTAAACACCCAGAACACCCCAGCAACTGCATAGCAACACACTGACAACCACTTAACAAACCCTCACAGCCCTTTAAACACCCAGAACACCCCAGCAACTGCATAGCAACACTCTCTCACAATTACTCAGAACACCCCAGCAACTGCATAGAAACACAATGACAACCACTTAACAAACCCTCACAGCACGTTAAACACCCAGAACACCCCAGCAACTGCATAGCAACACACTGACAACCACTTAACAAACCCTCACAGCCCTATAAACACCCAGAACACCCCAGCAACTGCATAGCAACACACTGACAACCACTTAACAAACCCTCACAGCCCTTTAAACACCCAGAACACCCCAGCAACTGCATAGCAACACACTGACAACCACTTAACAAACCCTCACAGCCCTTTAAACACCCAGAACACCCCAGCAACTGCATAGCAACACTCTCACAATTACTCAGAACATCCCAGCAACTGCATAGCAACGCACTCACAACTCACACTAGTTTACACAGAAAAGCACCACTCACAAAAGTTCAGCTATTCTGATACATGACTAAAGAACGTCAGTGGCAATAAAGTACTGACGTGAATAAAAAATGGAATGGACTTTTCCAACAATCAGCGTACAGTGCTGGCAACAGTGGTTTATAAGAGAGGATAGAGGCTGTCAGTATGTGAGGTCTACATATGTACAAAACAGACCACAGCACAGCTCACGAAACTTCTTGAGAAACTGTGGTAAAAAATGACATAGCATCTAATAAGGTGACTGATTAACAGAAGCAGAAGTGGGTTTCTGTAAACAATGATGAGGCAAAGTAGCACAATAAATAACTTAAAACCTATATTTTTATAGCTTTTTGATGCCAAGGACCCCTATTTTATATTTTATTCATATTTAATTAATATTTCATATTTTTTTCATCAATATCAGTAAAAGCAGAAAACTCAAAACAATGCAAAAACAAACTACTCTTTAATAGATATTCCACAAAACTATATAAAGATTTGTTTGTTGATCTTTTTTTACTTCAAATGCCAATTTTTTTATGTATCTTTGTATGTTGTATGTTGGTTTCATATATTTGAAAAACATTTACATTTAAAATTTTTAAAACATTTTAATATATTGATTTTGATATATTTTTCGTACTGCTAGAATACATGTGTAAATAATGCATAAATATTAAGCATTATTTATTTTATGTTTTTGCCTGCTAATAAACCCTTTTTGGTAATTAAAATACTGCTAAAATAAAATATAAATATTAGATGAAAAAACGTTTTGGAAAGCAGAAATAAGAGTGTTTAAGCACTAATATTACTATAACTATTTAAAGCTAAAAAATAAATTCAAATAAAAACTGAAAATAAAAAATGAAAGCTAAATTTAATATATGAATCACTTAAATTTTATACATCTAATGCATTTATTCCTTTATCATTCACAGTATTAATTTAGTATTTGTTAATAACTCTGATCTATCTTTTGTTAATAAAATGCATTTTTATTACACTCGTGTTTTTCTTCTGTTGATAATACAGTAAGAGGTTCTACAAGTTAACCACACTTTAAGTGACCTTATTTTACCTCCCTAGGTTGGTGAAAGCAAAATCTGGCATAATATGGCAACACACGTGGACGAATGCGGAAGTGGTTGTTAGGTAACAGGTAAGCAAATATATATGATAGATTATACAAGTAATAGTCATGTACAGATGATTTGAATAGATATGAAGGAAGTCACCCTATGAATTACAGCATATTTCTGTATTATAATTATTACTGGTGTTTGTAGGTATTGTTAGATGAAGCAGTATGCAATGGTGTAATATTAAACAGTTCTAAACTGTCACTTACATAGTAAATTTGTAATTTGATTGACTGTGTTAGCTATCCAAATTGTAGATATTAAAAATAGTGACTTGTTTACTGTAAACACACAAAAAAAAGGCCAGCTGACATAAAATGAAAAAAAAAGGGTTATTTAGTTGGTGAACAAGTCTACAGTACTGTTATTAAATACAGTATGTGCTGCATAAAACATTGAGCCATTACTTGCAAATAGTCTGTGGGTTCCACTTTCCCCTTCATAGCATCAACAAGCTTCGCTTTTGTATTGTTTTTGAAATTGCGACCTCTAGCGGCGAAAAATATTGTGCCTATAAGGAAAAACAACAGGAACAAAACAATATACCCATTTATACTGAAACTGAAAAAATGTTTCAATTCCATTAAAGAATTTAATTCTTAAAAATGTTTTAGTGATCTTTTTTTAAGCGAGTTTCATGGCAACCACATTCTGGGATTTTATATTTATTTATTCATTCATTTAGATTTGTTTGCACAGATTTTGTGGCTTAATAATGGGATGTAGATGTTAAAACATATTGCTGGAACTTTGTATAAATGAGGACAATACAGTCTGTACTTAAGCAATGAGAACAACAGCACTGCCTACACATGACCAGCAGATAGCAGCAGCTCATGAAGGTTCTCTCTCTAAAACAAGGAACATGGTCAGCAAATTTTTTTTTAGCTTTAATTTTGTGTCACTTTTTATATCTCCCAGCATAGGTTGCCCTATTAGGGTATAAAAAAGCCTAAGTCAAATTATGCTGCATGTATAACATGTCTAAGTGTCTTAAATTTGAGGCATATTCTTGTATTTTTACACTGCTGAACTGTCTAGTCTTCAACTTTAAGGTTGGGAAATTCCAACCCAAATCAAAAACATAACTTGAAAAATAACCCTGAAGACTTTGGTTAGATTATTCAGTGTGTTGATCAGGGTTGGTGGCAAGACTGGGTTTAACTAACAGAGTAAAGAAATTTTATCATCTGACTGGTAAAAATACAAAAACATTACTCCTACAGAAGCCATAAATGCACAGTGCATTTACTGCATTTACAGTATAAGTGCATTGTTTGTCAGCAAGCAAAAGAAATGAAATCTTCTGGTTGGTAAAGATACAAAAACATTACTCCTACAGTAGATCAATTCTCAATCAATGCTTCATTGTCATTAAATAACAGTTTAATTAGTTTTTTTTCTCAGTTTTTAGAAACTGAAGGCCTATTTAAATAAACTAATTTTCTCCATAGAGGAACTGATTTTTTTTTAAAGTTAAACAACAGATCTACTACGAGCTCTGAGGTTATTTGAGGTTAAACTATATATACTTCTGTTGAAACCATCAGTCTGTTATTTAAAAGTTTAACAACAGAATCCCTGGTATACAACTACACTACCCATAAACCTGCAGAGAAATATCCACCAATCAGAGAACTGGAATTATGCACAGACACTGTAGTTGTAATGCTGGGAAATTTTATTTATTAGCCCTTATAGCTTTGCAAGCCAATTAAAACGTTTTAACAGATTATAGAGAGTGACAAAACTGTGTGACATTACACCTGATCAGACTCAGTTATTTTGAGCCACCACCACATTTCCAGTGATCTCATATTTGATGGTGTTCCAGTCAAACACGTTTCCCTTCGGCACATACGGTTCCTGGTTTGAATGAACCGCCCTAATCTCACTGCTGGAGAGAACACGAATTTGCACATCTGTAACTTCTCCTACAAAGCTCTGCTCTGCATCAAAGGCACTCAGATATTTATCCCAGTCTTGGCCGAGCAGTACGGTGCCGCCAGGACGGATTGACAGACCCTTTCCATACAACTGGAACAAACTGCGACGTCCATCCACCCAAAAGGCAGTAAGACCAGTCGCAGAGTCCCAGGTGACGCACAGGTGAGTCTGGAAGGTGGAGAGAGGAGGCAGATGGAAAAATGCTGCATCGCCACTAGACTGAATATACAAGGACAAACTACCATTTTTCTCTCTCCACACATTGAGTTCATCAACATCAGGCGTGCGGTAGGTGAACAAAATAACTTCCCTCTCGCCCTGGAGCTCGATCGCAACACGCATGCAGAGTGTAAATGCTGAAAGACTCAGTGGCTTTTTAGGAGTGAGTTTTACGTAGCTGGAATCAGTCTTGGTTGGAAACAGAAGCACTTTACCAGCGAGACCCACTGCAAGACAAAACCAAAATAAACCGTGAAAAAATATAGATCTCCCACAACAGAGAAGCAAAATCCTGATTACCAAAAAATCTGTGTTGATTAAAAAAATGTGGTATACCTTGAGTAGCTGCTGGTTTCAGAGACAGGAGACAGAAAACCACTGGAGCCAACATCTTGTTGCAGGTCTGAAGGAAAAAGGCAAAAAGAAAAGTGATTTTTTTAATATATTAAATTACAACAGTTTATTACTACTAAATGTGTTTAATCAATTTTTAGGTTAAGAATACTTACGATGATCAGCAGGTCTTGAATGAGAGAAGATCACTTCGGTTTAGTTGTTTGTCCCTAGATGGGCACTCTTTTATTTTAACCTGAAAAAGGGAAATTGGCATGTCCTGCAGTGACACGCCATGTAATTTGTAGTTCACAGTAGCCGCTTTTCCACTGTCGGGCCAGTGCGAGCCGGTGCTAAGAGCGTGCTGGGCGGGGCCAATGGCCTCGAGTCTCAAGCACCAAGGCCAAAAGTAAGCTGTGTTTCCACTATCGAGCCAGTAGCCTCGCTGCGCAAACCTAAAGCCCGCCCTTTACACACCTCCTTGGATCAAACGTCATAGGTTATCAGTTATAGGTTAATTTAATGAGAGACTATATTAATCATGAATACTTGTATAGGATTACAAAAAAGCTAGAAGTTCATTTACTGCAAATGATGGAAAAACCAGCAAATAGCATTTCACTTTCATTTTACACTGACATAAATTTTAACCTGATGTTTTTGACATTTTAATCATAACACTTCCCAATAATGCTTCCTATAATGACTCTTTATACTCATCAAATCAGTACAATCATGTTTTATGTTTGTTTTATGAAAAATACCTAGAGGAAAATTTAAATGCTCAACAGTCACTCTTTCATAGTCTCATTTAGAGATTTTTTCCAAGCACCTCTGAAACTACAGGAGACATTTTTTTTTGGAAACAAGTAGCATTGCACTTTGTAATAAGTCTCCATTTGCTCTCCATTGCTGTTCAGAAGAATTGGTTGAGTCATTTGATTTGTGATTTTTGTGATTTATGCCATTTTACAGACATCAGAAGCGAAAAAACAGAGAGTGAACAGGGGAAACAGAGGATTCAGTGTTAAAGGGATGAAAGAGGGATTGAGCCTCCGCAGCGTCTATGCAACCGTGTCGAGCGTTTGTCTCTCAGAGAGAGAGATGCTAAACGCACCATGACGCTGGAAATTGCTGTTGGGTACCGAAAACAGACCAGGTACAAGAAATCAGTTTATTCTTTTCATTTTTGGTATTGGGTTTCTCTGTGTACTTCGTAATTGTTTTGTTGAGCCAGTAGTTTGGGGTATGCTGGTGTTCTGCTTTATCCACTAATTTTTTGAACACTGTTAAAGAAAATACAGAATTATTTAACACAGTACAGCAGTCTTTATGGCTCTTAAGAAGATTTTTATGGTTTATATTTAAATATTAATGCTTTTTATTTAGCTAGGATGTATAAAATTGATCAAAAGTGAAAGACTTCTATAAAAGATTCATATATCAAATAAATGCTGATGTTTTGAACTTTCTAATCATCAAAAACTCCTGGAAAAAAAAATGTATCATGGTTTTCACAAAATATGAAGCAGCACAGCTGTTTTTAACACTGATGATAAGAAATGTTTTTGAGAAGCAAATCAGCATTAGACTGATTTCTGAAGGATATCAGTCATGTTACACTGAGGACGGGAGTAATAATGTTTCAGATTTGATCACAGCAATCAATTACATTTTAAAACATAATACAATATAAACCAGTTATTTTAAATTGCAAAAATATTACACTATAATCACAATATTATTGTCAAATACCAGGGCCGTGCAGAGACCTTTAAAGGGGCAGGTGCTCAAAGTATAAAAACACTGTTAGACATTTCTGTAATTTCTACAGTATATCACCCAGTATAAAACAGCAAATTCCCTTTAAAGTAAATAACTGTAATTCCCTTTGCATCACGGGAATTTTCTGTGACGTCAAACACCACATACAGAGACTAACTGTATTTTTAAAAATTGAGGTATACTACTGTATTTGTGGTAACGACCTCTTTGGCGCCACTCCATTGAGATAATTCTTTTCCTCATTTCTTACATTTTAACTGACAGGATTTTGCGACACTGAAGTTCGTGTCAGAAACAGCGCAAGTGGAACAGCGTATTTAGAGTACTACTGTACTTCAGAAATATACTGGGGCATCAGTTTACTGTCCTGCTTCTATTGTGGATAGTATCACGGATTATAATGGTTTCTATACTGTTTTTTGTTGAGTCGCGCCGCTCGTGTCTGAGGACACGGAACCAGCGAGGCAGCGCCGGGGGTTTCCCCGGGGATGGAACCCGCGAGCGGGAGAGTTCTGGAGAGCATCTGCACTGTGTATTGACGCACCTTACAAGCAAGCAAGGTAAAATATATATATATATATATATATTTGTATGTCTGTTTGTGTGTGGTTTGTCAGATTTTTGCCAAACAGTTTAACCTAGTAACATTTACTCGTCAACATTATGGTACATAAACTTTACCACGGTAAACTGCGCTGTACTTTCAATTAACAAACGACGCTGTCAGCTTAAATTACCAAATACAATTATTTTAACGCGCAAGGCATAATCTTATATTAACAGTAAGTTAGCTAATGTGAAATTTTGTTCAGGTGTTATTTAATGTTCACCAGTAGCCTATAGTTGAGAATACAAAATCGTATGTTAACTAGGTTAAACAAAAGTTTTATGACTAGCTGCCTTTCTAGTTTTAGCATTCTATATAAAAATTATAAAATTTAATTAAATCTATATACAAAACAATGATTTACAATAACATATGGCAGTACATCACTACAGTACCTTACTGTAAACTGAAATACAGTTGGGTACTGTAAATAGTTACCAACAGTGTTGCCAGTAAGTTACTGTAAAAACCCTTTGAAATGTCTAACAGTGAAGGGCATCTGAAACAAGGCATTAAAGAGCCCCTAGGGTTCATCACCTCATTGTAGGCATCCAGTTACTTATGTAACAAGTAACAATGTCATTAATAAGACAAATTATGCCTTATTTGAAGTTTAAATTGCGTTTCAGGACTCAAACAACAGAATCAGTAATATTTTTTTAACATTGTATTGTATTGTACAATTTGTATTGTATTGTAAGATTGTAGACAACAGGCTTTACTGCAGAGTATAGAAATAAAACAAACATATTAAGGAAGGAATTTTATTTCACTATTTAAAATATTTTAAATATCAATTTAAGGCAAATTGTGACCCTTTTTAAGAGCCGCAGAAATTAAATGAACAGTATGAGTAGGATTTGACAATGTACGGTAGAAAATTAAGGCATAAAATGGCATGATTTATAATTCAGATACAGCTTCACACAAAACAAAACAAAATATCTTATACAATGGAATTTCAGCCTTTATACCATTAAAAGGGATAAATCGAGTTTATAATTTATTATATTTATTTAAAACATAAATATTACTGTCTTGTTTGTTTAGATTCTTATAAGGCACAGTAACAACTTTCACATTTACAACTCTGTGTTTGCTGCATAACAACGTAGGTCGATAATTGCAATAATTTGACCATAAAGAGCTGAAAAAATGTGGAAAAGAAAAAGTCATTCTCTGTCACAAGGGGGCGCTTTAAGAGCGCTGAAATATTACGGTTTCCCTAGTAACGGCTGTTTACAAATCAGCATTAACGCTGTTTATCAGGCAATAAATGAAAATGACAAGGACATGTTTCTGAGGACAGTCGGTTCCCTTCAGATACATTCATATAAAGACATCAGTGCCGCGTTTTGACTTTGAAACCTACAGCATGCATATTTATTCAGTGACATCATTGCCTTTTGAAGTTTAATCCAGCCATATTGCGTCACCTAATGTACGACCTCCTAAATTATAATTAAGTATTTTCTTATACTATTTAACATATTTCAAACTTTTTATGGCCTTAAATTTGATACAACTAAATTGAGGAGTTTTTAGGACCTGCAGGTGCCCTCTGACAGAAGGGCACTTTGGGCATCTGAGCAAAAGGGGCGGGTGCTCGAGCCCCCTCCGCCTTTATTTTTTAAGTTTACTATAAAATAATTATATTTTTATATAATATTCCCTTTTTATTTCAAAACATAATACTACTACCAAACTTTATTATTTTATTTAAAAAAATAATACAACTAATCCAATGATATTATTATCACTAATAATAATTTTATATTTATTTATATTTAATGGGTCACACTATGTGTAGCGTGAGGACCAAACCAAATCTCAAGCTATTCTTATGAGAACAAATTTTCACTTCACACCTCTTTAAGTAAACTTAGGGGAAAGACATATCATCATAATAGTTACTAGACTGAAATTAATAACATTTAAAACATTTCTGAAACTTTTGCCCAAATTAAGCACAGACACTGCAGTTGTAATGCTGAGAAAAATTTATTTATTAGCCCTTACAGCTTTGCATGCCAATTAAAACAGATAAACAGATTCCAGAGATTGACACAACTGTGTGACATTACACCTGATCAGAATCAGTTATTTTGAGCCACCACCACATTTCCAGTGATCTCATATTTGATGGTGTTCCAGTCAAACACATTTCCCTTCGGCACATACGGTTCCTGGTTTGAATAAACCGCCCTAATCTCACTGCCGGAGAGAACATGATCCCACATTTGCACATCTGTAACTTCTCCTACAAAGCTCTGCTCTGCATCAAAGGCACTCAGATATTTATCACAGTCTTGGCCGAGCAGTACGGTGCCGCCAGGACGGATTGACAAACCTTTTCTATACAACTGGAACAAACTGCGACGTCCATCCACCCAAAAGGCAGTAAGACCAGTCGCAGAGTCCCAGGTGACGCACAGGTGAGTCTGGAAGGTGGAGAGAGGAGGCAGATGGAAAAATGCTGCATCGCCACTAGACTGAATACGCAAGGCCATACGGCCATCTTTCTCTCTCCACACATTGAGTTCATCAACATCAGGTGTGCGGTAGGTGAAGAGAATGATCTGCCTCTTGTCCTGGAGCTCCGTTGCAACACGCATGCAAAGTGTAAAAGCGGAGAAATTCAGTGGCTTTTTAGGAGTGAGTTTAACATAGGTGGAATCAGTCTTGGTTGGAAACAGAAGCACTTTACCAGCGAGACTCTCTGCAAGACAAAACCAAAATAAACCATGGGAAAAAAAAGAGAAAGAAATACAACAGAGAAGCAAAATCCTGCTCACAATAAAAAATAAAAATAAAAAAAAATCTGTGCAATCTATTAATTACAAAATGTGGTACCTTCAGTAGCTGCTGGTTTCAGAGACAACAGAGAGAAAAATAAAACCACTGGAGCCAACATCTTGTTGCAGGTCTGAAGGAAAAAGGAAAGGAAAATGTATTTTCATATTAAATTTCAACTGTTTATTACTACTAAATGTGTTCAATAAAGTTAAGAATACTTACGATAATCAGCAGGTCTTGTATGAGAGAAGATCACTTCGGTTTAGTTGTTTGTCCCTAGATGTCCTGCCCTTTTAAGTTCAATCTGTAAAAGGGAAGTTGGCGTGTCCTGTAGTGACACTGCATGTAGTTTGTAGTTCACAGTTACGGGTTAATTTAATGAGAGACTATGTTAATCATGTGTACTTGTATTTTTAGTATAAATTAACACTGCAGGATTGCAAAAAAGCTAAAAGTTTATTTACTGTAAATTATGAAAAAAAAAGCAAATACCATTAACTTTCTTTGTACACTGGCTGTTGTAGCAAAAATCCAAGGACTCTCATCGCATAAGGGACAAATTCACTCTTAGGGTCTTTTCAAAGGTTTATTTCTTGCAAGAAAGGTCAGACGGTCATACAGAAACACAGGTTGCTGCAGAGTGTGACAAAGAAGGGAGGGATTCCTCCACTTTTATATCTCTTTCCTAGCCTTCAAGGTTGTGTGTAATTTTCCACACATAGTACAGAGAAACACATCGTACTAAATCATATTCCCAAGACTCAAATGCTTATCTTTTGGGGGCCTGATACCTTTACCTCATGACCTCTTCAGGCCAGGGCAGGCTTATGAAGCAGAAACTTACATAATGTTTAATAAGCGCATATGATAAGTAAAATGAATTTTTCTTCCACACTGGCATACGTTTTTTTTTTTTTTTTTTTTTTTTTTATCTACAATTCTTTCGTTTTTGACATTTTAATCATAACATTTCCCAATAATGTTCCTTATAATGACTCAAACTCAAATCAAATCAATAAAAAAAAACTCATTTGATAGAACCTCTGAAACTACACTGCAAAAAAAAAAACGCTTTTCTTACTTAGATTTTTTGTCTTGTTTCAATTCAAAATATCTAAACATTCTTAAATTGAAAAGTTGTTCTTGTTTTCCAAAAAAAATAAAAAAAATAATTCAAAAATTAAGTGAGTTTTTGCTTAAAACAAACCACCAATGGGGTAAGCAAAATAATCTTATTTTTAAGTAGAAAACTAGATTATTTTGTTTACCCCATTGGCAGATTATTTTACTCTTTTCAAACAAAAACTCACTTAAATTTTAACTTTTTTTTTTTTTTCCAAATTTTGGCTTGTCTAGAAAATCCTTTATTTAAGATTTTTTTTTTTTTTTTTTTTTTTAGATATTTTGGCTGGAAACAAGACAACAATTCTAATCATTTTTTGCTGTGTGTGAGGGACAAATGTTTTTGAACAAAAAAGAAGAAACACGCTTTGTAATAAGTCTCCAGTTGCTCTCCATTGCTGTTTAGAAGAATTAGTCGAGTCTTTTGATTTGTGATTTTTCCATCCTACCGTCTTAAATGCCACTTTAAAGACATCAGAAGTGAAAAAAGAGAGTGCAAGCAGAGAGTGAACCGGGGAAACAGAGGATTCAGTGTTAAAGGGATGAAAGAGGGATTGAGCCTCCGCAGCGTCTGTGCGACTGTGTCGAGCGTTTGTCTGTCAGAGAGAGAGAGATGCTGAACGCACCATGACGCTGGAAATTGCTGTTGGGTACCGAAAACAGACCAGGTACAAAAAGTTTATTCTTTTCTTTTATGATATTGGGTTTCTCTGTGTAGTTTGTAGTTGTTTTGTTGAGGCTGTAGTTTGGGGGTATGCTCATGTTCTGCTTTAACCAATGTTCTGTTTTGAACACCGTTAATGAGAATAGAGTCTTATTTAACACAGTACAGCAGCCTTTGTGGCTCCAAATCTGATTTTTCTGGTGTATGTGATCAGCTTAACACATTAGCGCTTAAACTTTTGGGGTCAGGGTAGTTTTTTTGAAAGATATTAATACTTGTATTTAGCTAGGATGGAGAAAATTGATTGAAAGTGACAGTAAAGACATTTATAATGTTACATAAGAATTATATATCAAATAAATGATGTTGTTTTGAATATATAGTAACATGGTTTCCGGAAAATATGAAGCAACTGTACAAATATCAACAATATTAATAGTAAGAAATGTTTTTAAACAGCAAATCAGTATATTAGAGTGATTTCTGAAGGATCATGTGACACTGAAGACTGGAGTTATGATGCTGAAAACTCAGGTTTGATCACAGGAATAAATTACATTTTAAAACATGTTACAACTATTTTAAATTTGCAGTAATATTATAGTTTTATTGTCAAAGAAATACAGCATTTGTGAGCATAAGATACTTTTAAAGCATTTAAAACAAATAGGAAACATAAAAAAGCCTATTAAATAGGGCTGGGACACGATTAATCGCGATTAATCGCATCCAAAATAAAAGTTTATGTTAACATACTAAATGTGTGTTTACTGTGTATATTTATTATGTATATATAAATACACACACATACATGTATAGCCTTTAAAAAATACTTATATGTGTGGATAGTTATATTTGTATTTAATTTAGATTATATATAGAATTATAAATATTTTATTTATTTTAATTTAATTTTTATTTTCAGTTTACTTTAATATACATGTTTGTGTGTGTATTTATATATACATAATAAATATACACAGTAAACACACATTTAGTATGTTAACATAAACTTTTATTTTGGATGCGATTAATCGCGATTAATCGTGTCCCAGCCCTACTATTAAACATCAAATAAACTTTAACTGACCTTGATTATGTGCCATTGAGCAATATGTGACCCTGGACCACAAAACCAGTCTTAAGTCGCTGGGGTATATTTGTAGCAATAACCAAAAATACATTGAATGGGTCAAAATGTTTGATTTTTCTTTTATGTCAAAAATCATTAGGAAATTGAGTAAAGATGATGTTCCATGAAGATTTTTTGCAAAATTCCTACTATAAATGTATCAAAATGTAATTTTTGATTAGTAATATGCATTGTTAAGAACTTAATTTGGAGAACTTTAAAGGTGATTTTCTCAGTATTTTGATTTTTTTGCAGATGTATCTCGGCCAAATATTGTCCTATCCTTACAAACCACATATCAATAGAAAGCTTATTTATTGAACTTTCATATGATGCATACATCTCAGTTTTGTAAAATTTAACCTTATGACTGGTTTTGTGGTCCAGGGTCACATATATGCTATTACTTTACTAGAAAATTACCACAGCTTATCAGGTGTCATATTCACAAATGTTTTGCGATTTGTGCAATAATAGTCATTACCACAACCTTTCTACAACCTTTCAACTATCACACACAAGCTAAAATGTTGTCTTCCTGTGCAGATCATCAGTGAGCATTGCTCAATAAGTGACTGTTCATGAGGCCTCTAACAGTTCATGCTTTGTTTTGCACAGGCTCTATTTGTATGTGTTCTGTACAACAGACATTATGCAACCATTTCTGAGACGCTCACACACACTCCTACACCTCAAATACTCAATGTCCAAAAGTATTCATGCATTCATGCTGTCCCATTTTTTACGGCACATAATCATTAAAAAAACAAAAATGCTACAGTGCAAACTTAAAGTTACCAGACATTGTAAAATTATGAAAAAAAATATTTGTTTTACTAACACAATACATTTTTATTGTAAAATATTGTGTGAATCAGTTTTTGGTAAAAGTATGTAAAAGTATTATCTTATAATTTATAGAGATAATCTATACAACCCTAATTCTTACTTTTTTATCGTAATGTACATGACTGTTTTAACTTACCAAAATGCCTCCCATAATGCCTGAAACATTGTTGCCATATTTTTAAGTGAATTTCTGGCAACCACAACTGCCAGAGTCCTTGCCAGAGCAGCTGTACTGACCAGTAGCAACTGTGATCATTCATTCTTCTAATTCTACTCTCTCATTCACGTACTCTATGAACCCATCCAGTGGTCAGAGCAAAACAGCTGTTATGTGTCACTCCAAGTTACGGGTCAGCAGCACCCAGAATAGCATGGAGAAAGAATCCTGCAGCACTTCTTTAGCCCTTCTATTAAGTTTGTAAGGATATTGATCATATCTGGAGCACTTTACTGAAATCCTCAAGCTTGGTTAGTACTTGATCTGAGTTTGAAACTTGCATGTAGTGAGCTTCTGAACTAACACATGTTGTAGGGTTACTTGTGATCACTTTGGTCTTTGCATGAGAATGTACTTTTTTTTATTAGTAAAGCCTACTGCTCATACTTAGAGTTAGTGATTTGAACAAGCTCATAATCATTAGCAATAACCTTCAGTGTGTGCATTGTCATGCAGCATTTGTGCTTTAGGCATGAGTGATTCCTCAAATCGTGTCTTGTTGAATGAAGCAGTGTTTGGCTTATCATTTCCACCTGGTGAACTATAAAGAAAGATTAATGACTTGGGAATGTTTTTTTTTTTTTTACTGAACACACTGACAACCACTCAAAGTAGAGCTGGGCGATATGGCCTAAAAATAAAATCCCCAATTTTTTCCACAAAAAAAAATCCAATTTACGATTTATACAGAGACACCCCAGCAACCGCATAGCAACACACAACTTCTCAGAACACCCCAGCAACCGCATAGCAACACACTCACAATTACTCAGAACACCCCAGCAACCACATAGCAACTCACAACTTCTCAGAACACCCCAGCAACCGCATAGCAACACACAAATTCTCAGAACACCCCAGCAACAGCATAGCAACTCACAACTTCTCAGAACACCCCAGCAACCACATTGCAACACCTTCACAACTACTCAGAACACCTCAGCAACCGCACAGCAACACACAACTTCTCAGAACACCCCAGCAACCGCATAGCAACACACAACTTCTCAGAACACCCAAGCAACCACATAGCAACACCCTCACAACTACTCAGAACACCCCAGCAACTGCATAGCAACACCCTCAAAACTACTCAGAACACCCCAGCTACGGCATAGCAACACCCTCACAGCTACTCCGAACACCCTAGCAACTGCATGGCAACACACTCACAACTACTCAGAACACCCCAGTAACCGCATAGCAACACACTTCTAAGAAAACCCCAGCAACCACATAGCACACACTTATAACTACTCAGAACACCCCAGCAACTGCATAGCAACACCGTCACAACTACTCAGAACACCCCAGTAACCGCATAGCAACACACTTCTAAGAACACCCCAGCAACCGCATAGCACACACTCACAACTACTCAGAACACCCCAGCAACTGCATAGCAACACACTCAACTCTACTCAGAACACCCCAGCAACCGCATAGCAACACACTCATAACTACTCAGAACACCCCAGCAACCGCATAGCAACACACTTATAACTACTCAGAACACCCCAGCAACTGCATAGCAACACACTCAACTCTACTCAGAACACCCCAGCAACCGCATAGCAACACACTCATAACTACTCAGAACACCCCAGCAACCACATAGCACACACTTATAACTACTCAGAACACCCCAGCAACTGCATAGCAACACCGTCACAACTACTCAGAACACCCCAGTAACCGCATAGCAACACACTTCTAAGAACACCCCAGCAACCGCATAGCACACACTCACAACTACTCAGAACACCCCAGCAACTGCATAGCAACACACTCAACTCTACTCAGAACACCCCAGCAACCGCATAGCAACACACTCATAACTACTCAGAACACCCCAGCAACCGCATAGCAACACACTTCCAAAACTCTAAACATCACAGCAACCTCATAGTAACTCTATAGTAAACTTAAAACACTTTGAATACTAAAGCATTGACTTTTGCCCAGGAAAGCAGCACACACATTTTCTATAAATGTAAAAATCTAATTTGCATCAGTACAATACTTCAGTTATTCTGATAAATGACTAAAGAATGTCAGTGGGAATAAAGGAATGACGTGAATCAAAAATGGATTGGACTTTTCCAACAATCAGCGTACAGTGCTGGCAGCAGTGGTTTTCAGAGAGGATAGCACAGCACAGCAGCTAAAAAATACATGCTACACTGCTGTCAAATACATGCTTCAAGACTGTGAAATAAAGCATGTTTCACAAAACTCTTTGAGCAACTGTGGTCAACAAGGTCAAACATGACATCTAATTGAATGTTATGAAATAATGCAACTAATTTAAACAAGCAGAAGTGAGTTACTGTAAATGACAACTGACCCCGATGAGCCACAGTTGCTCAATTAATAATTTAAAAGCAATTTTTTTGCTTCAATTTTTTGAAATGTAATTTATTTCGTATTTTATTTGAATAACATTTTTTAGAAAAATATTACATAGCTAAACATATAACCATTACAATTTATAAAATAAAATAAAAAAATATATATAATACTTAAATAATAGGCTTTTAATATAATTGTAACATTGTACTAAAGCCGAAATAAACAATACATATTTTCTGTAATATTTACACCCAGTATAAGAAGCCATTTAAATCATATTCATTTCTACAGGGCTTTCCAAAACAGTTTTACAGACAAAAGTAAATAGATTAAATTAAGCTTCTAGCGTTAGTTCTGGCAGGTCACGTGAGTCAAGCCCGCATCAGCTGACTCTCAGCTGATCACATCTACCTATAGGGATGCTAATCCTATCACAGCATTTTTATATAAGGCTGCATTTAGTATTCAGTAGCTTTTTCGCTTGCTCAGGAGCAACACCCTCCTCCATCCCCAACTCCTCCTTTTGCGACAGTCAGGACCTGGTTACTGATTCCACTGAATCAGTCTCCTTTTATCTCAATCTATATGTGTTACACTTAAATATCATTAAGTACATTGATGATATCTTCTTGTTCTGTTCTGTTTACCCTGGGGGGTTATTATTATTATTGCTGCTCTCCCTGCTCATTCACGACATGCTGCATGAATGGGCAGGGAGTTGTGCCAGAACAGAACTACCCCGCCAAATCAAAATTGTATGCTAAAGTCTATCATTTTGACGATAGTGGTCCTGACAGAAATATATATTTACTATCTATCAAAACTATGTAAAGATTTGTTTTCTTACCAGTGAAAAACAGATCTTATGGACAGGTCTTCATTCCCAATGCAGCTAGTTAATATGGAAAATACAGCATCTGTAGCAACTTTAAAAGTGTTCCTAATCCTGATACTGAGCCAATGATAGGCTGATATCACCAATATCCCAATGAATCAAAATTCAGTGTTCTTTGAATGTAAAATAGCAAAGTCAGCTAACCTAAACAGCTTGATGGTCATTGATGCTTCATTCTGGATCCATTGCTATTGTCCGTCTAGGATGGAGGATCAGGACAGGGTCAGTCAGGCCTCCAGCAGCGCCACAGTGTCCTTTCTGCCAATCAGAGACAAGGTGAATCACATACACGTATGGACAAACACACATGATAATAAATTTCAAATCCACTGACATAGTCTGTGTGCAGTGTCATGAAAAAGTGCAGGCGTTTGGAAAGAGATGTCAAGCGGCGAAGAGAGACCCCAATTGTCCTGTGGTGATCAGAGGATGGCTATACAAGAGGGTAACGATTAGAGCACAATAATGACCATCTCTGTGTGTCTATCTCCAAGAAATATTTTACAAATGTCGTTTAAAACATTTGAAGTGGATCAAAAAAAAAAGTTCATAAAAATACAAGAACGGGTATAATTTAGTTTTTTGGTTTTGATCCACTTCAAATGTTGACTAGTATATACCTAGTTCTTTTAAATGCATTCATTTTAGTTTCATATATTATGAAAAATATTTACTAAATTTTAATCCAATGTGATTGTAAACTAAAACTACTATAAACTGTTTTTTGCAATTGAAATAAAGCTGAAATAAAATACAAATATTAGATAAACTTGGAAATTAAAAATAAATAGTTGAAGTATTTAAATTAAAAATAACTAAACTAAAATTACTAAAATGAAGCTATTTAGAAATATTCTGAAAATGAAATAAAATGAGCATATAAAATTACGAAAAAAAGAAAAGAATGAAAACAAAGTAAAAAAGCCAATTCAAAATATTAATAAATACTACAATAGTATATAAACACTAAAAATAACATTTTAGCAAATATTTTTCAATATTTTATATTGTGATATTTAACTCGATTTCATAAATATGGTCTTCCTAAATGTGCAACTTGCATAAAGAAAATCTCATGTATGTGATCATAATGGTCTTTTTCTGTAGGATAGCACTGGACTGAAATTGTGGAAAAGAAGATGGTTTGTTCTCTCCAATTACTGTCTGTATTATTATAAAGGTAAAACCAGTTCTGTGATTGTCTTATACACACATTTCACTTAAAATAAATTAAAGTGCAGTCATTTTTCGTTTTAAAAATACTGAAAACTTATTCCCCGAAATCCCTCTCTAAACTGGTTTCTCCAGACAGCCGTGAGGAGTCTGTTCTGGGCAGTATTCCTCTTCCCAGCTACAGGATTCTCTACTGCTCCCCTAGAGAGTGCAAAAACCGTAAATATGCATTCAAGGTGAGAGTGAACGTCTTTTGGAGCTCCTTTAATCTAAAAGTAGACATAAACTCATCGTACACTTGCACATTTAGGTTGTTCATCAGGGGATGCGGCCGTACATCATGAGCGCTGAAACCCAGGAGGACATGTTGGGCTGGGTAAGGGCTCTCAGCCAATCAGCAAGCATGGAGGCTGATGACATCATCAACAGGTGAACCTGAGCTCTCAAATTTCAAATGATTCCATTTGTATAAATTCAATAATTCATTTCAATATCCTCGTTCTTTAGACGCTGTGCCAGTTTTCAGGACTTCACTCAGATGGGAGACAACACAGAAACCATGGAGCTCCAACACATGTCCACGTTTCCAGAACGAAACGCCCAGTCCGCAACAAAATTGAGCAGGGTGCAGACAGAACCGACTCTACTGGGACAAGATATGATGGGAATAAAAATGAAGACACCAGAGCTGAGGGGAAGACACGAGAACAGACCAATGTAAATTATCTGATATGCTTCAAAATGATAGATCATAAAGGCCTTTTTTACCTAAATATAAAGGACCCATAACTTTAAGTTAAATTTAGGTCAAATCGATCAAGGTTTCTTGTGCCATAATTTACCTTTAGATGACTATTTTCTGCTCTCCTTCTCTCTGTCAGTGCACATGAAGCTATTGAGCATTCTCAGAGTTTGCTGAACGCAGATGAGGAACCTTTTTCCTTTCTACATCCGAAGTCAGCCTTCAAGCAGTCTTCATTTCCTAGAGATCAGTATGGATCACCGTGTCATGGTCCTATGGGCAGAGCAGACGTTTGGCCCTTGGATAACTGCTCGAGTGCTCCAATGTCACCCTGCATCTACACAGAAAGAGGACATCTACTGGATAAGGTGAGATTCAAGAATATACACAAATGTGCTGATAGTGTGCAAAAATTACACACTTTCTTTAACTATCTGTCTGTGTTTTAGCCCGAGTTTCCATGCTCTGTGTGCTACTCTTCCAACTACCACACGGCCGAACACATTGCAATGTGCAAGGTAAGGCAATTTTTTTCATGCAATACAGCAAATACAAAATTCCTTATTTGTGAATGAACATCTGCGCAAAATGGATATTTCAAACACTTTGAAAAGGACTATTTTGTAACACTGTCACATGGTCTTTGACAATCCTTGCATAGCATATTAAATGCTCTAAAATGTTACAACATTTTTACACAATTTATTTCATTTTGCTCCAGGCTGGCAAATCAGACATCCTCTTGGAGAGAGAAATACAACCAATCAGAGATCTGGAAAACGATACAGATGTGAGTGCACTGTAATGTGTATGTCTGTGAGAATATTTTGCATTCCCAAGCACTGCAAAAAATGCTTTTCTTACTTAGATTTTTTTGTCTTGTTTCCAGCCAAAATATCAGAAAATTCTTAAATCAAGATGGATTTTCTAGACAAGACAAAAAAAAAAAAGTACACTGATGTTGTAAATGTTAATAGCCAGTTAAGTTCTCAAGATACAATTTAAGAAGAATTTGAATTCATAAAAAGTACAATTTCCTCTTTTTTCCCCTAACCTCCTACTTAACTATTTAAAGCCCTGAGGTCAGGAAATGTTATTACTGAAAAAAAATGCTTTTCTTACTTAAATTTTGTCAAAATTAAGTGATTTTTTGCTTAGAACAAGCAAAAAAACACTTAATTTTGACTTGTTTTTTCTGAAAACAAGACAATAATTTTTACTTGTCCAGAAAATCCTTCTTGATTTAAAAAATGTTAGATGTTTTGGCTGGAAACAAGACAACAAAAATCTAAGTAAGAAAGGCATTTTTTGCAGTAAGAACATTTCTTGACCTCAGGGCTTTAAATAGTTAAGTATGAGATTATGGGAAAAAAGAGGAAATTTTACTTTTTATGAATTCAAATTCTTCTTAAATTGTATCTTGAGAACTTAAGTAACTGACTATTAACTCAACAACTGCTATTACAACATTATTGTACTTTTTTTTTTTTTACCCTAGAACTACTGTTACTTTATCCTTGTTACACAAGCAACATCTAGCATTCTTAATAGTTTGTCATCAGAATGAGATCCGATGTGCTTTCATTTGAAATTGAAACATTTTTAGGAAATGCACCTCTTTCTTAAAGCAGAAGTTCACTTACAGAACAAAAGGTTACAGATAATGTACTCACCCCTTTGCCACCCAAGATGATCATGTCTTTCTTTCTACAGTCGTAAAGAAATTATGTATTTTGAGGAAAACATTTCAGGAAGAAGGGTCTTATTTAGCGATCTGTTATTAAAAAAAAAAAAAAAAAAAAAATACAATTTATATACTTTTTAACCTCAAATACTCGTCTTGTGTCTCTCTGCAATGTGCATGAAATGTTTTCCTTAAAAACAACTTCTTTACGACTGAAGAAAGAAAGACATGAACATTTTGGATGACAATTACAAGTACATTATCTGTACATTTTTGTTTTGGAAGTGAACTTCTTAAGAACATTTTCATGAATTCAGCCTAGTGCAAGTTTAGTATCCTTAATATTATATTATCGTTTTTATTAATATTTTTAAATTCTTTATTTTCACTTTAATTTTAATGTTGTCATTTTTTTGTTTAAAATTTAACAATTTCAAATGTATTCATTTATTAAAAAATTGTACTAAAGATTTTAGTTTTATTAATTTTAGTACTTATACTTGCAAATGGCAAAGCTACTAACTGAAATAAAATGCATTTGTTTTTTTGTTTTTTTATTTCAATTAATGCATTTTAATACACTGTAAAAAATTTGCTGTAGTTCTGCAGCTGGTTGCCAGTAACTTACTGTAGATTTTTAATTTGTTATTTACTGGCAACAGTTTGTTCAAAGTTAAATGAACATTAAACATTAACAAGTCTTTGTCTTTACAGAATAAAACTATAAAATAACAACCTACTGCAAAGCATTCTGGGAACCAGAAACCTTCATCAACCTTTTTCTGTTTTTTTCCTTCAGATTTTGGTTCCCAGAATGCTTTGCATGAGGCTGTTATTTTAGTTTTATTCTGTAAAGATAAAGACTTGTTAATGTTAATGTTCAATTAACTTTGAACAAACTGTTGCCAGTAAATAGCATAAATTTAAATCTACAGTAAGTTACTGGCAACCAGCTGCCAGTAATACTGTAATTTCTACAGATTTTGTTTACAGTGTAGTTTTAGTTAACCATTAAAACATTGATCTACATCCTAGATACTTTTCTTCTTGTTATTCAGGTGGTTCTCACTCGTCTGTGTGGTTGTGATAAACT
The DNA here is from genome assembly GCF_049309525.1 of Garra rufa. Lineage (NCBI taxonomy): Eukaryota > Metazoa > Chordata > Actinopteri > Cypriniformes > Cyprinidae > Garra > Garra rufa. Next base: position 35,382,176 of record NC_133384.1, read on the forward strand.
GCTGCAGTCTGTCTCTATGCAGCTGGCTCAGTTACAGGCAGATAAGGTCCGTCACACAAACAGATCGTATACACCGAAATCAAGTACTGTAGATAAAAACACCTCATATATTCTTGCTCTTTCCTTTTCTTTAGAAAAGCATTGAGTATGCATTAGAAATCAAATGGCTGGGGATGGAAGACGGACTTCCTAGAGAGCAGGAAGTATCCCAGAAGACTTTGCTTCAAGAGGAGCTGGTTACACTCAGAGCCAGAATATGTGATTTGTCATCGGTACAGTACTGTGTGTGTGTATGTGTGTGCTAGGGTTGCATCAAAATTGGGCTTAGTCAGATCAATCGCAAAGGCTTTGGTGTTTCAGTGTGTTCATTTACACACAAGCAGCTCATGATCCACCAGCATTTTCAGCTCTGAGCTTGGTCACTTTAACATGCATTTGGGAATGCAATGAATGCAAAAATCACAAACTATATATATTTTTAGCCGGAAAAATCGCAATTAGAATTTTTTCCTCAAAGTGTGCAATTTGTCAAGCCCTGCATATATTTTGCACACATTTCATTTCGTTTTGGCAAGTATTTAATTGTCTTAGCCAGAGAAGAAAAGTTGGTTTATGCAAAAGAGATGATTAAATTCAGTGCTTTTATATGTTTGTAATATCTGGCTTTTTTTTTATAGCCAATATGTTGATTGTAAATTGATCAAAATAAAATTTCATGCATGTTATTAATACACGGGTCAGACCTACTAAAGCAATGCCTTTCTTTTATCAGGAGATGGACAGATTGTGGAGTGATTATGAACGGATGGAGAGCGAGCTTTACGTTTTCCATTCGCATCTCCAACACATCCTTCACTTCGGAACACCGCAGGTAATGGACAAACACTTTATGTGACATTTGGACAGATCACCTGATGCCTTGCTTCTACTACTGTTCCTTTGGGTGCAAACATCAGCATACAAACACATCAATACGGTAAACAGTCAGAATACAAGCAGTAAAACTAAATTTCTTTACTGTAAGCGTTTAGAATAATGTGACAGTGATTAAAGATTCGGACCAGTTTAAAGGGTTTAAGTTACTTTAGATACAGTTAAGGTCAAAAGTTTTACATACACCTTGCAGAATCTGCAAAATGCTAATTTTATTAAAATGAGAGGGATCATACAAAATGCATGTTATTTTTTTTATTTAGAACTGACCTGAATAACATATTACAAAAGGTAAAAACAAAGCATTAAAAGCCGAGGGGTGAAAACTTTTGAACAGAATAAAGATGTCTACGTTTTTCTTATTTTGCCTAAAAATCATATTTTTTTTTTTATTTTGAACTGCCCTTCAGAAGCTTCCATGTTTCCAAGCCAGAAGACAAAATAATCTACATTTACCCTGATCTTCAAATTCCAAAAATTTCCACCCCCTTGCTCTAAATGCACCGTTTTTTTTCTTCTGAAGCATCAGTGAGTGTTTGAACTTTAGGACAGGGTCATTTTTATAAATTCAACTATTGTCTCTTGTGGACTATATGTAAACATCTTTTTTGTGAAATATCTTATTTAGATCAGTGTTTAATAAAAAAATAACATGATTTTTGTATGATCCCTCTTATTTCGGTAAAATAAGATTCTGCAAGGTGTATGTAAACTCTTGACATCAACTTTAAATGCATCTGCTAAATGACTGAGCCTTATTTAAAGATGTTTCAATCCAAACACCTGAATCACACACAGGAGCAGATTCAGGCACAGAGGCAGCTCTGGATGATGGAGGATATCTTGTGCGGTTTGAGGGTGAACAAAAACCGCTTTATGGCCTTACTGGGCCTACAGAGGCAGGGGGGTGAGTATACATGTTAGTCTATGTCAATGTGCATTCATTTAAGCATGTATACTTAATTAGTTTTCTCTTTCTATCCTCCAGTTCCTCAGCCAAAACCCGTTTCCTACTTTGAGGGCGAGTTAGGAGGTCTCAACATGGTAGTGAGATGCACTATACTCCATTTTCAGAAAGCTAACGATCACGTCGCTTAAATCACCAATTCTTAAATACAGTTTCAATAGCTTAATAAATCTAAATTTTTAATTGAACCAGGAAACTGTTTCCCAGCAAACCACATTAGCTAAATTGATACCAAAGCACATATGGAGCAATTTGTGATTAAAGGAGAAGTTCACTTCCAGAACAAAAATTTACGGATAATAAACATCCAAGATGTTCATGTCTTTCTTTCATCAGTCGCAAAGAAATTATGTTTTTTGAGGAAAACATTTCAGGATTTCTCTCCATATAGTGGACTTCTATGGTGCCCAGAGTTTGCAGTTTAAATGCAGCTTTAAAGGGCTCCAAATGATCCCAGTCATGAAAGAAGGGTCTTATCTAGCAAAACAATCAGTTATTTTCTAAAAAAAAAAAAAAAAAATACAATTTATATACTTTTTAACCTCAAATGCTCGTCTTGTCTAGCTCTGTGTGTATGTATATTCCGGGTTAAGACAGTTAGGGTTGGTCTAAAAACTCAAATTTTCTCCACCAACTTAAAAATCGTTTTACATCACTGCAGAAGTACTTTCAAAGTGTTTACAAAGTGAACTTGCAAAGAAGATCAAACACCCTTGATGTAGGATGTAGGACAATCTTGAAGTTGGAGGAGAAAGCGAGATGGGAGTTTCTCGACACACCCTAACTGTCTTGAACCAGACAGTTTAGAACCGGACCTGACAAACAAATAAATAAATATACATTACTTTAAAAAATAAATACATAAATCAAATTGTGTCAACTTGGATTTATTCATTTTAATAAATATTACATTAATATTTTAACACATTTAACATTTTTATTCTGCAGGTTTCATTCTGCTTTCTAAAGACTTAAATGAGAAAAGTGTTTTACAAATAAATTTGCATTGAAAATGTATCTTTCCAGGTTTATACATCAACACTAATAATGCTAAAAGTGGTTAGAAAAAAAACAACAGCTGTCAACTTACAAAGAATATAGTTTCCATATACTATATTTTAGGAAAAGGCTTTATCATATTTAGGGGTCCTTGGCATTAATTTTTTTGTGATTTGATTCACTGCAAAAGGCACAGGCTCATCTTACTTAGTATTTTTGTCTCATGAGTCATGTCTACTCAAAATATCTAAACATTCCTAAATCAAGATGAAATTACTAGATTACTAGATGCATTTAGTCTCATTTCCTGAGGATAAATGTAAATGTAGTGAATTTTGCTTAAAACAAGTACAATTATCTGCCAGTGGAGTAATGGAATTACTCTTAAATTACATATACATACATATATATACACATTATATATATATATATATATATATATATATATATATATATATATTGACCCTGGACGACAAAACCAGTCATAAGGTTAAATTTGACAAAACTGAGATTTATACATCATATGAAAGCTATAAAATTAATAAAGCTATAAAAAAGATAAGAAAGCTATAAAAATCAATAAATAAGCTTTCTATTGATGTATGGTTTGTTAGGATAGGACAATATTTGGCTGAGATACATCTATTTGAAATCAGAAATCTGAGGATGCAAAAAAATCAAAAAGACTGAGAAAATCACCTTTAAAGTTGTCCAAATTAGGTTCTTAACAATGCATATTACAAATCAAAAATTACATTTTGATATGTTTACAGTAGGAATTTTACAAAAAATCTTCATGGAACATGAACTTTACTTAATTTCTTAATGATTTTTGGCATAAAAGAAAAATCTAAAATTTTGACCCATGCAATGTATTTTTGGCTATTGCTACAAATATACCCCAGCGACTTAAGACTGGTTTTGTGGTCCAGGGTCACATATATATAACAAATTATATTATTGACAAGACTAAATATCTTATTTTTTTTGCTTATCTAGTAAATGCATATTAATTTGAGAAATTTTAGATATTCTGAATAGAAACAAGGCAAAAATACTAGGATTGAGCCTTTTTTGCAGTGATTTAAAGATGATATTTTCTTTTTTTCCCCATGTAAAGGAGTGTGTGACCGAAGCTGAGCAACAGGACTACCAGATGCACCAGAGTTACAAGAAATGGACCCAAGAGAGTCCTGCCAATGAACAAGAAGCCTCACACGAACCGCTGCATCTGACACGCGTTGTGACGTCAACCCTTCCGACGTCACTAATCGCAGAGCGCATTTTTGTGACCGACCCCTATCCTGAGCCGACTGAACAACTCAGCCGGCAGTCAGGACTGAGGAACAGCCAGAGAAGCGCCGCAAAGAAACCCAGCAGAACTCTGCATGAGACAGCCGACAAAAACAGACACTTACACTGGGCCGATGGAACAGAAGAGATGCAAGAAAAGAAACAGGCTCAAAATCACAGCAGTGCTAGAGAGAAGGCACTGGCTGACCGAAAGGTCTGGACACACCATCAGCAAGAGGTGAGATTCAGCATATTAGCATGATTTCTGAAAGATTTCTGAAAATTCAGCTTTGCATCAAATAAATAAATAATTTTTAAAAATATATTCAGATAGAAAACAGTTATTTAAAGTTGCAATAATATTTCACAGTAATATAAAAGTGATCACTATTGAACATCAGAATTTAAACCTTAAAAATGTTATAATGCACATACCATATACTGCAACAGCAAAAAGACATTGAATTGTTGCAGCATTGAAAACCATGTGGAAAGAGATGGAATAACCCAGAGCCTGCTGGGAAATGTAGTTAAATTGCAAACAAAATGACTCAAAGTGCAATGAATATAAATATGGATGATTATGTGCATGTGTGCATGAATGCATGTTACAGCTCGAGCCTGGAGCCTTGTGCCTTACAAACTCTGAGTCTGACGGCGACGCTGCCATGAGCTCTCAGAAACGCCAAACTAAACCCAGACACATGGATAAGAGAGACAGAAGTATGAGGTATGGACATTTATAAACAATCTAGTCAATATTACAAAAAAGTTACATTTGACACTAATAAAATATATATTTGCATGAATGCAAATTTCTTGCATGGTTTCGAAGTTCACTCTGTTTTTAATTTCATGCATGCTATTTGGTTGTGCATGTCTTCAAATCTCTAGCTTCATGCCTTAAATGCTTTTGAGAAAAGCTGCATTTTAATTCAGTCTTGGTTTTGTTTTCATTTAGCAGAACAATTTATACTTTTTACAGATGTTTAGTCTCAAACATTCAGTTCCAACTTTGCTCATGCTGTTTTTCTGAAATATTTGCTCTCGTCTTTCAGTGCCGCCAGAGAGCACTTCATAGACGACATTCATCCCTTGAAACTCATTACAGCCAGTGAAAAAGAGACAGATGTCCAGAAGTACACAGCAGGTACATGCATTTGTTGAGTATGCAGTCACGCATGCTTATTTTACTACTATGGAACATTCAGATAGACTTTTTAGGTATTAATTCATTTTAACAGCACAAAATGCACAATTCAAACTCTTTTTAACCTTTTAATGATGTATATTACTATTTGAAGTCATTTCTGCATCTTTAGTATGACCAAATGCAACTGTATCAAAATTTTTAGAAAGGACAAAATATAAGATCAACGTGTATACGCTACCAGTCAGTTTTTTAACAGTAAGATTATTAATGTTTTTTAAAGAAGTCTCTTCTGAATATTTGAAATATTTTTACTACTTAAAATAACGGTTTTCTATTTGAATATTTTTTTAAATGTAATTTATTTCTGTGGCTTTAAAGCTGAATTTTTAGCGTCATTACTCCAGTCACATGATCCGTCAGAAATTCTTCGTTCTAATATTCTGATTTACTGCTCAAAAAACATTTATTATTATTATGTTGATTCATTTTTCAGGTTCCTTTGATAATTAGATAGTTCAGAAGAACAGGAATCTTTTGTAACATTATAAATGTCTTTATCATCACTTTTGATCAATTTAAAACATCCTTGCTAAGTGTTCATTTCTATAATGAATGACTTCTGAAAGTAACGTTGCTGAAATTTCCGATTTGAAGACAGGAAATCTATCAAATAGAAAAGAGTTATTTTAAATAGTAAAAATATTTTACAATTTTACTGTTTTTGCTGCACTTTGGATCAAACAAATGCAGGCTTGGTGAGCAGAAAAGACTTCTTTACAAACATTAAAAATCTTACTGTTCAAAAACGTTTAACTGGTAGTGTAGTAATGATTGTATTTATGTATCAGTGATTGCCATATTTCTCCTCTTTTCCAGATTCTGCTGTTGTACACTTGAGTAACAGCTATAGCTGTGATAGACGCAAATTTAAAAGCCACAGCAATGAGTCGGCCAACCCAACAAAGCCACAATGTGGCGATGCAAAAGTGCACAATGAACTTAAGGACAAAACATCACAACAATCATCTCGCAATGATATCATCGTCATAGAAAGCCACTCCATCAATCATATTTCAACACTTACAGTGTTTAAAGGACATCAGGGAAACAATCAAATGCACAAACCTCATAAAAAGAACAGAAGTTCTGAGCGGCAAAAGTATTCAGTCTCTGCTAACATGAAATCTGAGTGCTTTCTGTCAAATAACAGACCGTGCGAGTCAGTCCCGGTCTACGTTCACGACTTAAAACCTGAAGAATCTCTCCCTCCAGTAGAAACTCAACAACCAGACCAGGAAAACAATCAAATGCTTGGTAAACCAGTGGGAGGAGACTGTGGACGGAGTCAAAGTCCTAAAACATTTGAAACGGCACAAACTAACGGGATAAAAGAAATGCTCAATCAGTTGCCAGACGCTCAACCAATCACAACATCTGACAATCAATTGACACCCTCTGACCAATCTAAACCAGAGCTATGCATTTATGAGGAAATCCAGTTTAGCCCACCAAGATCAACAGATGCTGAAGAGAATCAGAAGAATCAAACCAGTGGAGATGAAACACAACCATCAAACCTTACTGTAAACGAATCTGGACCATCTCACACTGAGGTTAATGGGGAGCACACCACAAAAGAAGAGAAAAGTCCACCAGAAAGTGATGTTACGTGCACGAGAGGGAAAAAGCAGAAAGTTTACAGCTCTTTAATGAAAAGCTCTGTAATAAATCATCACGTCCAGGACTGCCGGCCACGGATAACCGTGGTCAGCACCAGCCTGTAGATTACAGAGAGGCTGCAGAAAGTGAGTGAAAGAGGTAATAAGACACAAAAAAGAAAGGAATGTTTGAATATGTGAAGCGGATAGAAAGTAAATGGTAAGATAAAAGTATTAACAGGGAATTTAATCCCTGTTGCCTTCAGAAAAGCTTCAATTCTTAATGGAATATAATTATGTTCTTATATATTTCTGCACTGCATAAAAAAGTCTCATCTTACTTAGTGTTTTATTTTAGTCAAAATATCTAAAAATTATTAAAATTAAGATGCATTTACTAAATAAGAAAAATGACATAAGATATTTAGTCTTGTTTTCAGAATATTTTACTTACCCCACTGGCAGATAAGTTTACTTGTTTCCAGGGAAAAAACAAACTAAATCAAGTGCATTTTGCTTAAAACAAAACTAAATATCTTTTTTTATTTTGCTTATCTAGTAAATTAATCTTAATTTAAGCAGTAACAAGTAAGATAAGCCTTTGTTTTTTTTTTTTGCAGTGTGTGTGTGTGTGTGTGTGTGTGTGTGTGTGTGTAGATCCTGTCTGATTGATGAAGAAAACACAGTTTTAGTTAAAAATGGGTCACAATAGTGCTGAATAAACATTGTGGTCAGTTTTGTGCCATTTAGCAACTGTCATGAGAAGAATTTATAATTTTTTTTTTATACATGCACACTAAATATCTTTGACTACTAAGACAACATTTCTAACTGCATACAAACTGTTTGAGTTTTTTTTTTTTTTTTTTACCTGGAAAATTCCTTAAATTTCTACATGTGCATTGATCAGTTATCAGCTTTGTGATTTGTGTTACCAATGTCTAATATTGTAAACCCATCTGTGACTTATTAATAGCTTGCTTTTGCCAAGTAGGATGTGTTCCTGGATCTTCGTCTTTGTTGGGACAATATCTTTCCTATAAACAATGGGATTTTAGGGTTAAGTTTGGGATTTCAAAAACCTTAATGTGAATTTAGCAGTTTCCTTTAAGTTAAAGACTGTTTGTCTGAGAGGAACTTTGGTCCAGATTTAGAAGCAAATAAAAGATGCTGATCCTGAAAAATGTTCTGCTTGACATCATAGTAATGAATTAGAAGTTTATTGATTTTAATAAAATAACTTTTCATTGTACTTTCATTGCAGTGTTATGTAATGCTATGTTGTTATCTAATTAAACTCGTGTTTTGAAACTACAATTAATTGTATGATTTCATTTAAAGGTTGTTTCAGCGATTTCTAGCCTAAAACATAAAGTGTCAATTTCAGCTGACCTTTCTTCACGATCCGCTGGCTGCTTGCCCCATAAATTGTCTGTGAAAAAAACGCGTCTCTCTGGTCAGCCTAGGGTCCGAGATATGCCAAAAAAAACAATCGGCGCTATCAACTATTCCACAGATAAACAAACAGTGTTCCAACCAATCAGCGTCAGGGGTTTGGTGTTGTGGACTTTCCTACTGGTGCAGGGATGTGAGGGAGGCAGAGCGAAAGTCCACAACACCAAACCCCTGACGCTGATTGGTTGGAATCTGATTGGTTAAAGAGCACGACTGACGCGGACTGACTCACGTGGGAAAAGAAAAGTATTATAAGTAAAGTAAATTAATAATTTTATTCACCAAGGATGTATTAAGTTAATAATTAAAAATTTATTAAAAGTTAATAATAAATAATTTGTACTTTATGTACTTTATGTACTTTTTAAACTTGTTATTCATGAAAGAATCCTGGGGGGGGGGGGAATCACAGGTTCCAAAAAATATTTGGCAGCACAACTATTAATATTATCCAACATTGATCATTCTAATAATAAATCAGCATATTAGAATGATTTCTGAGGATCATGTGACACTTAAGACTGGAGTAACAGCTGATAAAAAATCAGCTTTTCATCACAGGAATAAATTCTATTTTAAAGTATGTAAAGTAAGTAAAGTATGTTAAAATATATATTAAGAAAACATTATTTTATATTGTAAAAACATTTTGCAATATTACTGTTTTTTCTGTATTTTTAATCAAATAAATGCAGCCTTGATGAGCATAAGAGACTTCTTTAAAGACTATTACAAGTCTTACTGACCCCAAACTTTTGAACGGTAGTGTATAAAAAAATAAAAATATAAATAAAATAACATATCAAGGAAAAAACATGTAACATGGGCAGCATTAACGCATTTAATTTGTTCACTACTTTTTGCCAGCCCTCTCTCCTTGCTTTTCCAGGCTTTGCAGTTTTCCCTTGCGTTTTAATTAAACTCTGAAACTCCTGAAATCCCTCAATCAAGAGTTCTTGCTCTGCTGCAGAAAAATACTGAGCGCGCTCCTTCGTCATGTTCGCCGACCAATCAAAGAGTTGCCGATCAATGTTTCTACTATCGATACGTAGCCCCTTTTAAGCCACCCAGTGATCTCAAATAACTTCATCCAGCTATAGACCATTTCAAGCGCTATTCGGCGGCTTAAGGAAGTGACGTCGTTGGTCCCAGGACGTTTCCGGTTAGTGGTCCAGCGCATTCAAAACAATGGCGAGAAGCGCTTTATGAACAGTGGGATTGCGGTCATATATATACAAACATCCTGCTTAAATGTCTAAATTAAAATTAGATCCTTGTCGTTCGGTGGTTGTGTGCTCCCTCTGGGGCGGTACTAACATTCTGAGACGTGTTTAACGGTAGATTTCCGCGAAACGTACCCGTGTTGCGGCAGTGAAGGAGAAGGCTGGATAACAACAAGCAACTCTAGGATATACAGCGCACATTTCGATTCAGGCAAGTAAATATCGTTTTTAATCAGTTTATTTGTATATCTTTACGTTAACTCTTCAAGTATGATGCCGTATAATTTAAAGTAGCATTTTGTCATTGTTTACATATGCATCTAGCTTTCGTGTGTAACGTTAATGAAAAAAGGCAAGTTTTTTATTTCTGTTTTATTGCTAAGTGTTATGTGGGTTAAATTCATATTAGTCGTCTAGTTATTTTGTCAGTTGACAAATGCAGTGAGTAACATGAAAGTACGTGAATGTCGTATTGTGTAACAGTTAACGGCAGTAGTTTACAAAACGTAATGTTTATGGTAAATATTATTTTCCATCACATAAGCTTTGGTAATGTTAATTCCAAGATGTACTGACGTATTAAGCAATAATAGCATTATTTTTTTTATATATTGTGCATTATATTAAATAATTGTTTTTCTACTTTTATCCTTATATAATGTAAACAAAATTTATACAGGTGATTTCTAATATCATTTGTTTCTTAGTCTAGGAAGCATTTTGATGTAAGCAGTTGTAAATATGCAGCAGGGTCACTAAATCTGACAATACAGTGTAATACTGAAATTTGTTAGCTCCCTGTAATTCCCATAGAATTGGTTAAATGTTATACATTTTCATAATGATGGCTAATATCCTTTGTTTTGTTTTCTAGAAAGTATTCTAAACTGATGTAAACAGTTGCAGAAATACAGAAGGGTCACCAAATCTGAGAAGGCAGTGTAAGGAGAGCCATCATCTGTAGACACCCAATGACAGCTGATCATCCTGCAGTGACAAACCACATCTGACCATATCAACACCCAGATGTGATTGAGAACTTGAGTGTAGTATTCAGTAATTTAGTGTAGTACTTAAAGCGACTGATGACCAGGCCAGATACAGACTGCTGGTTTTGATATTTGTTCCCCCTTTGTACTCCATTTCAGTTCAAATGTTGTTTCAGTTGTTGTTGTTTCATTTGTTGAAGCATTTTATGTTCATACAAATATTTACATATCAATACATGTGCTGGAAATAAAAACAGTTGAAAGTGAGAGAATGCTTTTTGTTTATATACAGTACTGGTCAAAAGTTTGGACAAAGTATTTTTTTTTATGTTTTTGAAATAAGTATTTTATGTTTATTAACATGATTATTTATTTAAATGATTTCTATTATAAAAAATGTTGTGCAAAGCTGAATTAGCATCAGCCTTTACATTACACCAGTATTCATTTTCACATGAATATATATATATATATATATATATATATATATATATATATATATATAAAATTTGTGTGGGTGTGAACAGTAAATACGTGCATAAAAACATATATGAATGCTTTATGTGTGTTTGTGTGTGCATTTATTAATCTGCAGATATACAGGTTTATGTAAAACACGTTAGCCAGCATTGAATTGCGACGATCTTGTTTATTTGTGATCACATGATGACTCGGAGCATTCATACCCTCCACTTGCACTGTTCCACAGCAACAAACTTGACCAAACTAACGTTGAACACATGTTGAAATGAATTCAACACGTAATAATAGCATCGAGCGCTTAGTTTTAATAGCATACATTTAGCGTTGTTTGGAACGATATGTATTGTGAAAAGTAATGTACTAATGAAAACAAATATTTAAACAGAAATACAGACTGACCACGCAATGCAAGTAAATTAATCACGAACAACCTCCGGATATCTTGGGAACAAAACATGAAGTAAGTTGCACTGCTTGCTTCAGACTGATGACATCCATTGTACGAATAAATGTTCACAATATTTCCGTTCATGTGATATGCTTTTAGCAATCTCCCGTGTACACGCACGCAGCATCGATTAGTTAATGAGCAGCTTTTTTACCTTAACTAGCTTTTTCGCTAGATTTTAAAAGAATGTGTTCGTATTGACAGATCGGAGAAATAGCGCTACCGGAAATGTTTCAGGACCGGACATGCGCAGTAACGTTCCAACGCGCTTGTTATTGTTTACATCCTTGAAATGGTCTATACTAATCATCAACAACAGGTGCGTTCGGAGAACCGAAATAGCGAGCTCATAGTTAGCGCGATGATTTGATCTTGGATGTGTCATTTGATCTTGGATGTAGTAAGCGAGGTACGAAGAACGGACCCCTGATCTAGATATGAGAGAATGATTTGCATAGGAAAAGTTACTCAAAGTTGAGATTATTCTCTCAATTCTGAAAGTTTTTACTTTATTTACTCACCCTCATGTTCGTCCAAACCCATATAGTTTACTTTCTTCAGTGTAACACACGTTTAGTAGAACGTCCAAGCTGCTTCTTTTCCATACAACGCCACTCTTAGCGTGTGGTTGTAAACAGAAATGAGACAAATTAGCTGTTAGCAACGCGACATTTCTGAATGAAACTCTGATTGTAGATTTTTAATGTCAGTGACTCGAATCGTTTTCGAATCTGTTCACTAACGAAATTCGTTGAGAAACCTGAGATGATTCATTATTTACCTTCAGGGCTGCTCCGCGTTCAAATTAAAAAAACTGTCTCGTCGGTGAAGGGGCGTGGTCGTTCAGTAGGTCCAACCAATGAAATACTTAAATGCTATTGGTTCGCACAATAGTCAGTCTTTGAAGGCTTAAAAGTACTAACAAGCTTTCCAGAGTAACTTCCGTAATAAAAAGCCGGTTCCTGACCACACGAGGGAGACAAAGGACGTTACTACATGGTAATTTTCTAACATTATATTTTGTATTTGCATGTTTTATTTATTTTCTCATTACTTTAATTATGTCCACAATCAGTGTTGGAGAATGTTACTATTAAAAGTAATTAACTACAATATTGCCTTACTCCCTAAAAAAGTATAGTTGCCTTTTATGGAAAGTAATGTGTACCTTTTGCGTTACTTTTTAAATTTGAGCAGGGCTTTCTTGTTTTTTTTTTTTAATATAAAAAGTTATGTGTTTGGCAGATGTAAAAGCTCTTTCACACTAAAAGTGAAATTAATAAGCCTTGGGCTGAAGGAAATGTAAATTCATGTCTACAGTAGAACACAGGAAAAGAAAGTTCAACACTCTTCAGCAATTAAAAAATTGAAGCAGTAATTTTTGCTTTTTACAAAGACATTAGTTAATAAAATGGGATGTAATACAGAGAAATGTAAATGCATTTTCACAATTATATAACTACAGTAGGATAAGCATATAATGTTTACACAGTGCACACAACGCCTTATTCCCGATTTCTCTCAACATGGGGACAGGAGAATTGTCAGTCAATAAATGAGAAAACTGGCATTACGTATTTGAAAAATAGCCTAAATCAGATATTTTCTTGTAAATTAAAAAGCAATGCGTTACTTTACTAGTTACTTGAAACTTGAAACTCTGATTACTTAACCTGTATTACTTGTAACTGACACTGTCCACAATCCTTTGATATTCTTTAATTTTCTATTAAATTTTCAAATAATTTTTAATAAAAACGTTGCAGACAGAGGCTTTTTTATTTAATTTTTATAAATTATTATGTCATTACAATCCTCTTCTTTCCATCAGTCAAACTCAACAATCTCATTTCACAGAATTACGAGTCAAAAAGGGAAACTGGATGTTAAGCTTAGGTGCGATTGTGTTCCTCTGAGAATAGAGCAGATGTTGTTTCATTATGTATCTGCAGGTGTTTTCGAGGTCCACTGAGTTAAGTTTATTTTTAACTTGTGAGCAAAAGCGCTAATGCAACGAAAGACCCGAAACAAAAATGACACCAAATGGGACACAAAGTTACAATTATATTTTATTTTATGACCGAATGTTGATAAAATCACATAGCATTGTATGAAGCACAAAAACCACAGTGATACAAACTAATAGAGCAGCTGAATAAAAACCTCCTGAACGTTTCACTAACTGCACAAACACACATCGACTATGTCTCCAACAAACACATTCACTGAAGTGGATCCACGTCTCCTTTGTGCAGATATTGCAAACATGGAGGAAGATGTACTAGGTAGGGTCGTTGTGTTACTGATGCTATGAGGTGTTTGAGCACCTGTTGTGCTTATTTTCTTTTTATTATTATTACTACATAACTTATTATTACAGGCTCAGGGAAAGATGGTATTTATCTTTAGCAATGAACAATCATAATGAGAAAAACTGAAAACATAACTAGGATTGCTTACATCATAGTATGTGATTATATACACAGGGAAATATGATTAAATATCTCTGAATAATCCAAATATTCACATCATAGTTTATCAAAAATTGGATTTGTTGTTTTTGTTATTGATAAGCCTCAGGGATGAAAAGAGAAATTCAACAATAATTTAAGCTATAGTTTTGCGTGTGGATAAACAATTTTGAACATAAAACAAAAGTAATAACTTTTGCAAAAAATAAATAATTTGGGTTTTCCTAACAAAAATGATTTCTTTAAGAATTAAAAAATACAAAAACCTAAATGAACCCAAAACGTATCCGTTATACTACAATCACAATAAAAGAACAGCTGTTTCTTCAACATGACCACAAAATGAACAAATTTCATCAACATCAAAATATTTGTAGACAGATGAATTAAACCTGTCGCTATATGTTAAGTTGTTGCACTTGTTATAACGTCGTTGGTCACATGATAACGTCAACATGGCGGAAGACGTGCAGATCACATCCATACTCAACGAGATTTGGCTGTAGAGTACGTACTCTTTTAGCGCTCGTTAAGTAAGTCATTGAGTATGCGGTTTCGAACGCATCAAATGAAAATCAGATTTGCATTGGCAGCTTTAGTGATTCTGATCGTCTCAGAATAGAGCAGCTCCGTCTCCAGTGACCATGTTCAAACCCCAAGAGCTTCAGTTCACATTTACTGCTAAATGCAGCTGTTATCAACTATTACAATCCATCAACAGCAGCTCAGACTTTAGTGAAGCTGAAATACACAAAACTCAATACATCCGCAGCTACAATGAGTTAAGAGTTAGATTTTGAAAATATTCTCCATTTGTGAAATGAATAAGTAATATTAAGATATATACACTGTAAAATGATCGTAATTTTAATGGTAAAAGTAAACAAAATAGTACAGTAACCTGTATAAAAAATTCACAGATGCTATTTTTTTATGTAAATTTTATGGATTATTATTATTTTATTTTTTTTACAGCATATGAAGTATAAGATATATGTATAAATATAAATGAGTTCTATAAAGCAAACATTGAAAATTTATGCTAATTAGCTCTTTTCTGAATTAAGCAAAATGTTTAAAGATTTTAAATGATTTTGATAAAAAATTGCAAATTGTGTATTTTATTGTGATGTTTCTTGTAAGATTTAGGAAACAAATATAATTTGTGATGTCAATATATTATTTTGTATTTTATCATGTTTATCGACTGAATTTCTTTTTCAATTTAATTTATTTTGTCTATATTATCCAACTTTGTGTCCAAAATGCACAAAAATAAATATATTAAGAAATTACTGAAAAGACTGCAATTCAATAAAATACAATAGAATCAGCATACATTAGGTCTGAAATTACTAATGTCAAACTTTAGGTATGAATGTCTTGAAATCATGAAAACATATTATCACCAAATACAACACATTCATAATATAGTAGACAAAATTATTTGATCAGTTAATGAAATTGAATAAACATTTACAATAAATAAAATGTGAAATGTAAGTAAAGCTTTTTAATAATATGTTTTGTAGTAAATTAAGAGTATTGTGACCATATGTTCTGATATAACCTTAAACCTCATTTTAATAATCACACATCATACATTTTTTTAGATAATTTAGAAAGACTTACTTCTGACCACCAATTCAGTTCCTCCACCAAAAGTGCTAAACAGTGGTAAAGAGAAATTTATTAGAGAAGACATTAAACTAGTGAAATAGCTAAACTGTGTGTCTCTAGTGTCTTGAGGTAAATGTAATTTGCATATTGATCAGATGCTTCAGTGCTCTGAGTGTTTATAGTGCTCTGAGATTAATTCTTCATCACTGACACACACAACAATCTTCATCAACATGACCTTCATCATCATCTTCATCTGGACTCTGACAGCGTTTGCACAAGGTTTGTGGAGCACAAATTTGAAATGAATTAATTTAACAAAAAAGTATTTTATCGTGTTTTTTTTTTTCTTGTTGTTTGTTTTAGTGTGTAGAGGACAGATCACCATCACCCAGAGTCCCTCAATGGCAGCTGAACCAAGTGAAACAGTGAAAATTAACTGTAAAACCAGCCAAAATGTGTACAGATGGAGTGATGGGGATGAAGGTTTAGCCTGGTACTTACAGATGCCTGGAGAAGCTCCTAAACTCTTGATTTATTTTGCAAAAAAACTTTACACTGGAACTCCATCTAGATTCAGTGGCAGTGGATCTGGATCTGATTTCACTCTCACCATCAGTGGAGTCCAGACTGAAGATGCTGGACATTATTACTGTCAGAGTTACCACAGTGGTGGTGTGTTCACACAGTGATAAAGAGTCGTACAAAAACCTCCATCAGTCAGAGTCACAGTGACTGAACTGATACTGCAGCTGCTCAAACACTATCACTCAACAGTAAAGAAACTTAAATATGATCTTAAGGTCAATTTTATTGAGGTCCATCATTATTTTTTGAAGATTATTAAAATTATTTTAATATACTGATAATTTTCTTCATTATCATTTATGATTTATCTCTCTCAAATCATTTTTTAATACTAGATCTTTATGATGTGTGTATTTTTATAATGCATAATTTCTTTCTAATTATACATTCATATTTCAAAAAGTATCAGCAAAAGATAAAGATTTTGCTGATTGAATAGTTTATTCATCATCTTCCAGTCAAAAGTCTCCATCCTTGTACAATTAATTCATTATTTGTATAAGTCTTATAAAACTACCACTCAAACTCAATAACTGTCTCATCACTCAATGAGCAGAAGTGAAACTGATCTAGTCCAGAGCATTAAACTAATCGAACAATGATACTGTTTTTCTGAGTTTTGAATTTTCATGGATATTAATTGAAATATAAAGCATTTATTCAGTTGTCCACTTGCTACAGTAAATCTAACACACTTTATCTAATAAAATTTATCTAACAGTATATTTGTGAGGCTCATAATGTTGTTTTTTCATGGTCCACTGAGTGAAGTTTCTATTTTTTTATGTGAGCTAAAGCCCTGATCCAAAGAAACACCCAACAGCAGCTCAAACTTTAGTGAAGGAACGACACACTGATCAATGATGCAGTCGAACACAAATGGAAGGCGTTCAGAAGCTTTATTGAATGAACATCAATGGCAGCACATTGAAAGACTGCTTCAGTATTGAGCTGTAAATCACGTGACTGCTGTGAATCCTGCTGCTCTTCACTGGAGAAACATCAGCACTCGGAGCTCTTGAGGAACGAGGCCTCTTGATCATCTCCGGCATGTGTTACTCTGCAGACGAAGCGCTTTGTGTCTTCCCAGAGTGCTTTGCTGAGGCTCAGGACGCTGCTGCGGCTGTATTGTCCGTCCTGCTCGCTCTCTGCGCTGGTCAGAACCCCCTCCTTGACCTCTGACCCGTCCAGCATCCAGCTCACCTGCGCCCCCTGTGGAGAGTAAGAGCTGAGCAGACAGAGCAGTGCGGCTGAGTCTCCAGAGATCTGCAGAGAAGAGGGAGGCAGCAGAGACACGGAGGGCTTCACTGCAGGACCAGCTGAAACACACAAACACACACAAAACTTAATTCTACTTAATTCTAGACTAATTCCACATCACTGCTTTCATTCATGTAACATATAGACACTATCATGAGTTAAGTTAAAATATTCTCCATTAGCTAAATTAATATTTACTGTTATGAAATGGACAATCTAAAAAATGACTGTAATTTTAATTAATAAAAGACTATAAAAGTGCTATGGTAAAAACATGTTAATCAGTTAACATTAGGTTCCCTTACTTTATAGGATAAAAATCTGTAATAAATCTAACAGGACGTTTCAGTTTTACAGTAAAATCCTGTTAAAATCACTAGCAATCACAGTTGTCATTTTATAATGTACATTTTACAGCTAGATTTATTTTTTATTAATTATTATTTTTTTATTTTTTTTATTTGACTTTTTTCAGTGTTTGATGAGAAAACATAATATTTTAAAATTATGATTTGCTCCTTTCTGATTTAGGAAAAAAATGTAATATGGTATTTGGAAAATAATCTTTGATTAGGACAATTACTCATGAACTGAATTATTAGTAATGATAATGTGTTCAGTTATACATTTTTAATGTTTATCTGCTAAATTAGTTTTTTGTCTAATAATGACAGAGGAAATTAAATGTATTTAGTCTACGTTGTCCGACTTTTGTGTCATGCACAAAATTAAATACATTAAGAAGTAACTGAAAATATTATAAATATTGGAATGAATTAAAATATTAGGTGTGAAATTATTTTAGTAAAGCAAAAAATGCAATTAAATATCAATATGAAATGTGGCTTAAAATGTAAAACTCAAGGAGCTTCATCAAATATGACACATTCACAATATAGCAGGCAAAATAAAATAATTACATACACAACCTGATGCAATCAATTAATAAAACTGAATAAAAACTGACAATAAATAAGTTGTAAAATGTAAGTAAAGCTTTCCAATAACATATTTTTGTTCAGTTACCCCAAATGTTCTTAAATAACCTTAGACCTGTTTAAAAAACACACACATCATATATTTTTAGTAGATAATTTAAAAAGACTTACTTCTGATCACCAGTTCAGTTCCTCCACCAAAAGTGTACCACAGTGCTTCATTCTAGTGAAAGCATCGTACAAAAACCTCTGTCACACTCAAATGAACACAAACTCCAGCAGAGAAAGAGAACGACACTCACACACACTGATATTAGACTCAACATCAGCAATGGATTATTATAAAAGTAAAAAAAAAAATTTTTAAAAGCACAGAATTAATTTTTAAATAAATACTTGTTATTGCATGAAGTCTGAAATTATTTGTATCGTAATCACTCCCAAAATGCATTAATTGCATTTATGTGATTTCAAACTCTTCTAATTCTATTTACTTGATTTATAATGAAATCTTTAGCAAAATTAAGATTTGTATTCCCTATTGGATGACCTTTGACCTATTATACAGTATCATGGATGATGTCAAATCTGCACATCAGATATTAAATGCTCTTAGCATCAAAGTCAGAATGAAACATTGAACACCGTTTGGAGGGAGAAGCTTGACCCAAAATAAAATGAAGAATGTTAAGTGTCTGTTTCTGAAAATGGTAAATGGAAATTTATTAGCAAAATACTAAATAAATAAAATGGCAAAATTGGGTATTTCTGTCTTCAGGTAAATGATCTGGAGTGTGTTTGCATATTGATCAGATGCTTCAGTGCTCTGAGAGTGTTTATAGTGCTGTGAGTTTAACACTTCATCACTGACACACACAACAATCTTCATCAACATGACCTTCATCATCATCTTCATCTGGACTCTCACAGCGTTTGCTCAAGGTTTGTGGAGCACAAGTTTGATATTCACTCATTTCCTCGAGTATATTGTTTTGAGTTGATTTTCTTCTTGTGTGTTTCAGAATGTAGAGGACAGATCACCGTCACTCAGAGTCTCTCAATGACAGCTCAACCACGAGAAACAGTAAAAATCAGCTGCAAAACCAGCAGAGATGTGTACAGATATACTGATGGAGATGAAGAGTTAGCCTGGTACTTACAGAAACCTGGAGAAGCTCCTAAACTCCTGATTTATTTAGCAAACACCCTTGAGTCAGGAACTACATCTAGATTCAGTGGCAGTGGATCTAACAGTGATTTCACTCTGACCATCAGTGGAGTCCAGACTGAAGATGCTGGACATTATTACTGTCAGAGTTTTCATTGTAGAACAGATTCTGATGGTAATTGTGAGGGTGATCTTGCGTTCACACAGTGATAAAGAGTCGTACAAAAACCTCTGTCAGTCAGAGTCACAGTGACTGAACTGATACTGCAGCTGCTCAAACACTCACTCAACAGTTAAGAAACACAAATATGATCTTAATATACATTTTATTGAGGTCCATCATTATTGTTTAAGATTATTAATGTTACTTTAATATAATGATCTTTTATTCAGATCATTTATGGTTTACCTCTTCTTCTTTCCACTCACTAATTTTTCAATTCATAATATTTTTGATTATGTATTTTATAATGCATAATTTATTTCTTCTGACTAATGCATTCATTTTCCAAAAAGAATCAGCAGGACATAAAGATGTTGCTGCTTGAAAATTGTATTCATCATTTTCAATCAAAAGTCTCCATCCTTGTACAGTTAATTCATTAGTTGTTTAAGTCTTATAAAACTACCTCTCAAACTTAATAACTGTCTCATCGCTCCATGAGAAGTGAAACTTTTCCAGTTTAGAGCATTTAAATGATCAAACAATGATACTGTTTCTGAGTTTTGAATCTTCATAGATATTAAATTAAATATAAACCACAGTAAATACTGTTAATCTAACACACTTTATCTTTTTAAATTTATCGAAAACTATATTTGTGAGGTTCATAATGTGTCATCGTTTAACTGCAGGTGTTTTTTCATGGCCCATTGAGTAAAGTTTCTAATTTTTTTAATGTGAACAAAAGCCCTGATCCAAAGAGACACCCGAAACAAAAATGACAAAAAAGAACACAAAGACATAAAGTTACAATTGTATTTTATTTACTGAGTAAATTATTTATAGCATCACCACTGAATGATAAAGCACACATATAGTCTTGTATGAAGCACACAAAGCAGAGCAGATGCAGATGAGAGCGACTGAAGCTGGATGTGGAGAATGAAGGAGTCGCTCATGTGCTGTTAGTCTCCATGTGAGACATGAGTGAGAAGAGCAGCAGATCTACTCTGAACACTGATGTCTGGTCACGTGTCCAGTGATCGCAGGCTGGCCGCTCCGTGTGGCCTCACAGCTCACTGAGACGCCCTTCATCCACTCCTGCTCAGAGAGAGTCAGGCTGCTGCTCCAGCTGTACAGACCGTCCTTCTCCAGGAGCCCAGCGCTGCTCTCCTGAGACCTGCTGCTCCCGTCCACCTTCCAGCTCAGGCTCCAGTCTGACGGGAAGCCCTTGTTGGCCACACACACCAGTGTCGCCGTCTTCTTTGAGGAGATCTCTGCACTGGAGGGCGGCAGGACGCTCACTTTAGGACGAGTGACGCCTGACAAACACACAATAGTCAACTCAGTCAAGAAGAAA
The DNA here is from genome assembly GCF_049309525.1 of Garra rufa. NCBI lineage: Eukaryota > Metazoa > Chordata > Actinopteri > Cypriniformes > Cyprinidae > Garra > Garra rufa. Next base: position 35,403,345 of record NC_133384.1, read on the forward strand.
GCATTTCTCTCCTTTCAAGTTTTCAAAAATGTATGAAAAATAATACAATGATAGCTTTACTAGGCCATTTTAACAACATTAAAATGCAAGTCGCATTAATTAATTTTAAGTCTGTGATTTGCAAAGCAATGAAAGTTTGGTGAAATTTATTGATTTGAAGAATTATTTTCATTATGAATTTCAATATTAGTTACTTTGATTAAAACCATAAAATATCAGATGTGAATAAACATAACTGCAGGAGTTAATACAAATTTTTGATGACAGCATTAAGAAAAATTGGGTACAAATGTTTGTTCTAAAAAATAGAAAATATAACTTTTGTCTAGCATGTCTATTATAACTTTAAAAATAACTTCTACAAATACAACAAAAATACATTAAAGCATCCATAATTAGAGTTAGCCTGTTAAAAATAATTGTAATTTTAAATAATTTTTTTCCAGTTTAAAAAATATCTGCAGGCTTTACTTAAAAAATCAACACACTAATCTGAAAATGTAGGTTTAATAAGTGCATTAAATTTGCATGTAAAATCTAAGTGATGTCAAAATGACAACTGAATGTACATTTTATTTCAGTGCATATTTTTAAACATTTAAAATGTAATTATCAGAAATGATTATAGTTCACTAGTCATGAAATCAAAGATGACAATGAAATCTTTACAATGTTGACTGCCAAACATTCAATGCAAGCGAAAAAAAATAAATTAAATAAATAAATAAGTGGAGAAGTGCATCCTTTCTATAGAGCAACAAAGTGTTTAACAGTCAGTTGTTGTATTAATAATATTAAATGATGATTTACTTACTGCCAACATCCAGTTTGGTGCCGCTGCCGAAAGTGACCCACAGTGATACAAACTAATAGAGCAGCTGAACAAAAACCTCCTGAACGCTTCACTAACTGCACAAACACACAGACTCACAGCACAAACTTGATGTGCTTTATGTAGTCTGCATTATTACTAATTTAAAGTTGAATTTGACATTTTTATAAACTGAATTTGTAAAAATTAACGTTTTATATTATGTTGATTTAGTGATTGACAGAGACACATGTGTGATGATCCTCATGTCTGTTAAAACTTTGACAAATTATTTGGTCTTGTAGATGTATTCAGTAGTGAATGATCTAATATAATTTATAACAACTTGGCTATTAGATGATATAATAGTATGAAAAAAATATTTCAGCGTTTCAGTGGTATTTTGTGTCTGTTAATGAGCGACTGTCTTGAGGTAAATGATCTGGAGTGTGTTTGCATATTGATCAGATGCTTCAGTGCTCTGAGAGTGTTTATAGTGCTGTGAGTTTAACACTTCATCACTGACACACACAACAATCTTCATCAACATGACCTTCATCATCATCTTCATCTGGACTCTCACAGCGTTTTCTCAAGGTTTGTGGAGCACAAGTTTGATATTCACTCATTTCCGCAAGTATATTGTTTTGAGTTGTTTTTCTTCTTTGTTTCAGAGTGTAGAGGACAGATCACCGTCACTCAGAGTCCCTCAATGACAGCTCAACCAGAACAAACAGTGAAAATCAGCTGTAAAACCAACAGAGATGTGTACAGATGGAGTGGTGGGGAGGATGAGTTAGCCTGGTACTTACAGAAACCTGGAGATTCTCCTAAACTCCTGATTTATTTAGCAAACACCCTTGAGTCAGGAACTACATCTAGATTCAGTGGCAGTGGATCTAAGAGTGATTTCTCTCTGACCATCAGTGGAGTCCAGACTGAAGATGCTGGACATTATTACTGTCAGAGTTTTCATTGTAGAACAGATTCTGATGTGATTGTGAGGGTGATCTTGTGTTCACACAGTGATAAAGAGTCGTACAAAAACCTCCATCAGTCAGAGTCTCAGTGACTGAACTGATACTGCAGCTGCTCAAACACTATCACTCACTACTGACACACAGAGACCAAACACAGCAACTACACATGTGCTCACAACTGAGTTATGAGTATACAGTGAAAGGAGAAAAAAAAACATCAAAACCTAAAAAAAGCTAACATTTCCAGATTTGTTAGAAGAAAAAAGTGCAAGAGTCAAGTCAGATGGTTTAATTATACAAACATGAAAATATAAATAAGACATTTTTAGTGTCAGTCTCAGCACTATAAATGTATGTTGCATTAAAATGATGGTTTCAAAATGATTACATCCAAAATGATTGGCAGTGAAACACTAATAGAGCAGTTAACAAAAAACCTCTACTCTACTTTAAAGTGCACTTAAAATTGGGGCTGTCAAATGATTAATCAAGATTAATCAAATCCGAAATAAAAGTTTATGTTTACATACTAAATGTGTGTTTACTGTGTATATTTATAATGTATATATAAATACACACACACAAATGTATATTAAAGAAAAATGTTTTAGATTTACATAGAAAATATTTATAATTCTATATATAGTCTAAATTAAATTGAAGTATAACTATTCATACATATTAATATTTTTTTAAATCTATACATGTATGTGTAATACATAATAAATATACACAGTAAACACACATTTAGTATGTAAACATAAACTTTTATTTCGGATGTGATTAATCGTGATTAATCATTTGATAGCCCTACTGAAAATACATCACCCAAACATCTTTTCACGCTGAGACTCGTGCAGAGTAAAAATGCAATGACATGAAAACACGTAATTTTAGCACAAAACACAATTTAGGCCATAAAACAAATCAGTTTTAATCTCCATGTGATCATATTAATTTCTGATTGATACATTTTACCAAACACATTCAAACAAACAGGTCATGTAGTCGCCAAGAGCAGTGTGTCAAACCACTGCACATTTACTGAATGTTCAGACTTTAACTTCTAGTCAACAGTCTGACAGCTTATAAAAGGTCACATTGACTGTTAAACCACCGTAAGTGATGTAGTTTTTGTTTTGTTTTTGTAGATTCTACTACAATCATGATAAACTTGCCTTATGAAACTACCGCTCAAACTTTAGAAGTGCCTCATCACTCCATGAGCAGAAGTGAAACTGTTCCAGTTCAGAGCGATGAATCAAACAGTGAAACTGTGAGTTTGAGGTGTAAATCAGATTTGCATTGGCAGCTTTAGTGATTCTGATCGTCTCAGAATAGAGCAGCTCTGTCTCCAGTGACCATGTTCAAACCCCAAGAGCTTCAGTTCACATTTACTGCTAAATGCAGCTGTTCTCAACTATTACAATCCATCAACAGCAGCTCAAACTTTAGTGAAGGAACGACACACTGATCAATGATGCAGTCGAACACAAATTAAGGCATTCAGAAGCTTTATTGAATTAACATCAATGGCAGTACATTGAAAGACTGCTTCAGTATTGAGCTGTAAATCACGTGACTGCTGTGAATCCTGCTGCTCTTCACTGGAGAAACATCAGCACTCAGAGCTCTTGAGGAACGAGGCCTCTTGATCATCTCCGGCATGTGTTACTCTGCAGACGAAGCGCTCTGTGCGTTCCCAGAGTGCTTTTTTGACGCTCAGGACGCTGCTGAGGCTATATCGTCCGTCCTGCTCGCTCTCTGCGCTGGTTTGAACCCCCTCTGTGACCTTTGACCCGTCCAGCATCCAGCTCACCTGCGCCCCCTGTGGAGAGTAAGAGCTGAGCAGACAGAGCAGTGCGGCTGAGTCTCCAGAGATCTGCAGAGAAGAGGGAGGCAGCAGAGACACGGAGGGCTTCACTGCAGGACCAGCTGAAACACACAAACACACAAAACTCAATTATTCACATCTGCAGCTATAATCTTAAATTGAAAATCACATACAGTTTGTCATTTTACCATAACTCCATATCACTGCTTTTATTCACATGTCACAAATATCCTGAATTAAGTATAAAAATATTCTCAGATAAACTAATTTTCAGTGCTACTGAATGTATCATGTACTTCAAAATATAAATCAGTTCTCTAAAGCAGACATGATATACGGCAAACCATATAATAATTTGATTTTATCTGAATAAGGAACAGTTTAATCTCAAGCTGATTTTAAAAACACTGTACACATGCAAACTGATGATTTAATATTTAAAAAATTTAAACAATCATTTCATTATTCTATTTTGAGACTCACAATTATAAATATCAATAAATATAAAGTCAAATTATGAGTTCTTCAAATCTTTCTCTTATTGTCTGATGATGACGCCTACATTAGAATTATTTTGTCCGTATCCTTAAACTTTTGTACAACTCCTAATTTACCAAAAATTGTTTAAAAATCATGTATTTTAAGAAATAATTGATTATGTCAGAAAATACTGCAATTAATATATTTCAAGCAATGAAATGGTAGCAAAAACATAATATCTGAAACTGCTCATGTAAAATTTTAAGATATTTAAAATCACTATGAAATATGCTTTAAAATGGTAAAATATGAATGCTATGAAATATAAATGAATATATGTATTTTTTAAATAGCAGACCCTTTTTAATAAATTTAAAAAACTTATAAAAAACATTTTATATATTTTTAATTATTTTTGCTACATTTTCATGATAGAATTGAAGAGACTTACCGATCGTCAGTTTAGTTCCTCCACCAAAAGTGTACCACAGTGCTTCATTCTAGTGAAAGCGTCGTACAAAAACCTCCGTCACACTCAAATAAACACAAACTCCAGCCAAGAAAGAGAGAAGGACACTCACACACACTGATATGAGACTCAACATCAGCCATGGATTATTATAAAAACAGCACAAAATGTGCATCTAGAAAAATAATACAATACCTGTTATTGCAAAAAGGCTGAAATCTTTTGTTTTGTAATCACTCCCAAAATGTATTCATCACATCTTTAGTATACATGTGATTTTACACTCTTCTAATTCTATTTAACTGCTTTATTAAGAAAACTTTAGGCAATAATTAAATGGTTGTTTCCAGCTGGATGACATTTTATGTATTATACACTACCATGGATAAATATATTATATAAAATAATAATAATGATTAAATGGCACAACTATCTCTACTGTCTTCAGGTAAATGAGTCTGTTTGCATATTCATCAGATGATGAGAGTGTTTATAGTGCTGTGAGTTTTAACACTTCATCACTGACACACACAACAATCTATATCAAAATGACCTTCATCATCATCTTCATCTGGACACTTTTATACTGCTTCATACTACAAGGTGAATTGTGTAACTATATTAATATGAATCTTTTATAATATGTAAAATAACAAATTTTTATGGACTCATAAATGTTTGTTTTTCAGGGTGTAAAGCTCAGATCACAGTCACTCAGACTCCAGTGAAAACTGCCACACCACGAGAAAATGTTGAGATGAGCTGTAAACTTAGTAGTCCTGCTACAGGCTGCAGCCCACCCTGTGTGTCCTGGTACTTACAGAAACCTGGAGAAGCTCCTAAACTCCTGATTTATGCTACAAAGTACCTCCAGTCAGGAACTCCATCTAGATTCAGTGGCAGTGGATCTAACAGTGATTTCACTCTGACCATCAGTGGAGTCCAGACTGAAGATGCTGGACATTATTACTGTCAGAGTTACCACTGGATCAGTGGTGCTGTGTTCACACAGTGATAAAGAGTCGTACAAAAACCTGTGTCAGTCAGAATCACAGAGACTGAACTGATACTGCAGCTGCTCAAACACTATCACTCACTCAACATTCCTCTGTGTATTGATTACGAATCCTGCCAATGGATCTGACCCTCACAAGAGCAGACGACATCTCTCTCAAAATAACAATATAGTTGTAGTCAACAACAGAAAAACATTAATAAAGCTGTTAATAAGTCATTGTACGGCCTCTAATACTGAAATAAAGCACTTTCATTGTGTGAAAGCCTTACTGTTATTTTTTATAAGATAAAAAAAACATTTGACTAACATTAATTATTTTGGTGAGCAGTTGACATTTAAGGGTCTTAGGTTATATATCTGATTTTTTATTCTTTATTTGCATATGAGACTTTTATGAAACTAAATACATCAGATAATATTGTAGTATGTGGATTTGTTTACTAAGTGTCACGATTGAGAGAAGGAGGAGATCTGGGTCCAAATGCAGGTGAGTATTTTTAATGAAATGAAAACAAACTAAACAAACAAAAAGGCCAACACGGCACAACTAGACATAAACTGAAATATAAAATAAACAATATCAGGAACAAAATCAAAGGTCAAGAAACTCGGAACACAGAATACAAACAGGACTAGAGACAGGATACAGGATACAATGCAACCAGACAGAGTGTAGGGAGAGTGGAGACTATAAAGACTGTGCTAATGGGGAACAGCTGTGGTGCTAATGAGTGTGACAGGTGTGTGTGACAAGACAGGTGTACCCAATTAGCGGAATGGGGTGCGGGAGGATGGGAGACAGTGACCTCTGGTGGGGAAGGGAGACACCACAGCTCAGACACGTGACACTAAGTTATCATGGTCATGGAAAACCTGGAAATAAGAGTGAAATGTACATTTGTTATATTTACACTGTTACATTTCAAGCAGCCTGTGTGTTTGCTTTTAAGTTACTTTGTGCAACAAATGATCTAAAGTAGTTTATGTTAGCTGATTCAGTTGTGTTTGAATCCAGTCACATATATACCAGTGAAGAGTCTTCATCTAGTGATAATGCTAAATAAAACAGTATTTTAGCTGGGCTCCATCTATTATTTGTACATGTATCTTAGTACTAATGTTGGTCTTGTAGATGCATTCAGAAGTGATCTGATATCATTTATAACACACTGGCTATTAGAAGATATGTTATAAAACAGATTACTTTTTCACATTTTAGTAATTGTATTTTTAGTAATTCTATAAATAAGCAATTGTGTTCAGGTAAATGATCTGGAGTGTGTTTGCATATTGATCAGATGCTTCAGTGCACTGAGAGTGTTTATAGAGCTGTGAGTTTAACACTTCATCACTGACACACACAACAATCTTCATCAACATGACCTTCATCATCATCATCTTCATCTGGACTCTCACAGCGTTTGCTCAAGGTTTGTGGAGCACAAGTTTGATATCAATTCATTTCTTCAAGTATAATACTACATTTTTTAATTCTTCTTGTGTGTTTCAGAATGTAGAGGACAGATCAGCATCACTCAGAGTCCCTCAATGACAGCTCAACCAGGAGAAACAGTTAAAATTACCTGTAAAACTAGCAGAGACGTGTACAATGATGGTGCTGATGATTTTTTAGCCTGGTACTTACAGAAACCTGGAGAAGCTCCTAAACTCCTGATTTATTGGGCTAACCGCCGCCAGTCAGGAACTCCATCTAGATTCAGTGGCAGTGGATCTAACAGTGATTTCACTCTGACCATCAGTGGAGTCCAGACTGAAGATGTTGGACATTATTACTGTCAGAGTTACCACAGTGGTGATGTGTTCACACTGTGATAAAGAGTCGTACAAAAACCTCCGTCAGTCAGAGTCACAGTGACTGAACTGATAATGCAGCTGCTCAAACACTATCACTCACTACTGACACACGTAAAAAAAAAAAAAAAACACGTAAAAGTCCTCCTACTACATCTGTGTGTATGTCAACTTGTAGGTGGACTTTTACGTGCTTTTCCCAAACCAGGGAAGTGACGTCGACGTGTCGCCATTTGTAGTTTTTGAGACTAGTAGGGATCGGGTAAAAGTTGTTTTCAAAACACTCATGGTGGACTTACAAATTTTCCGATGCAGTGTTTTGTGAGTACATAACCTATTTACACTACTGTAGAAGTTTGGTAAGATTACGTGCACGTTAAGTGGTGCAATTTACGAGATACATCAGATGTTACATTTACGGCTGTAGCAAGCCATTCGAAAAACTCTGATATCTCCCTCAATGTTTGACTAAGGTAAAAAAGCTTTCGGATGGGGTATTTACATGGACTTCGGAGTGCATAGCAATGAAGTCAAATCCGAACCATCCCTTTAAAGTGAAAGGAGAAAGAAAACAAAAATCTAAACCAAAAACATAAGCTAACATTTCGTTAGCAGAAAAAAAATACTTTCAGTCAGAATGCATAAAACTGAGTCAAGTCAGATGGTTTAATTATATAAACATGAAAACAATAATAACACTTTAAGTGTCAGTATGAGCACTATAAATGTATATTGCATTAAAATGATTACCTGATTTACTTACATCCAAAATGAATGGCAGTGAAACAAACCAATACAACAGCTAAACAAAAACCTCTACTCTTTCTTTTAAGTGCACTTAAAGTACATCACCAAAACATCATCTTTATACACCAGAGACTCATGCAGAATAAAAATGCAATGACTTGAAAACACAGCATTTCAGCACAAAACACAATTAAGGCCATAAAACAAATCAGTTTTCATCTCTATGTGATCATATTCATTTCTGATTGATAAATTCTACCAAACACATTTAAACAAACAGGTCATGCAGTCGACAATTGCACATTTACTGAATGTTCAGACTTTAACTTCTAGTCAACAGTCTGACAGCTTATAAAAAGTTCACAATGACTGTTAAACAAACGTAACATCATAAAAACAGCTGCAATCCAGTGATTGTCAGATCCTCACTGAGATTTTGTGCATTTGAGAGACTTATGAAGAAATAAATGTTGTTAGTCAATTGACTGATGAAGGGTTTTTCCACAGAGAGTCACTTTGCATCGACACATGCTTCAGCGCTCCGAGTGTTTATAACGTTCAGACTCAAACACTTTATAACACACTGCTGTTTACCACGGTACAAAACCAACAAACACAATGAATCTCTTCAGCAGCTTCATCTGGATTCTGACAGCTTTTATTCCAGGTAACAGAAGTGAAAGATGCTCATTTTTGACTTTTTAATGTTCATTTAATTTGATTAAACACATATAATGTTGTTGTCAGCAGCATCCAGAGGAATCACTGTGACTCAGCCTGAACTTCTGACTGTTTCTAAAGGACAAACGGCCACTATAGAGTGTAAAACTGATCCTGGAATAGATAGCTGGGGTTTAGCTTGGTATCAGCAGAAACCTGGAGAAACTCCTAAACTCATCATTTATGGTGTAAATGATCGCTATGATAGCAGCTTACGTCGATTTAGTGGGAATGGAGCACAAGGTGGGACTGATTTCACTCTGACCATCAGTGGAGTCCAGACTGAAGATGCTGGATATTATTACTGTAAGAGTCGACACTCTATCAGTGGTAACTATGTGTTCACACAGTGATAAAGAGTCGTACAAAAACCTCTGTCAGTCAGAGTCACAGTGACTGAACTGATACTGCAGCTGCTCAAACACTCACTCAACAGTGAAGAAACACAAATATGATCTTAATGTCAATTTTGTTGCGGTCCATCATTATTTTTTGAAGTTTTTTAAAATTATTTTAATATGCTGATATTTTTTTTCCGGATCATTTATGGTTTATCACTTCTATTCTCAAATAATTTTTTAATATGTGATATTTTTAATTAGGCCTATGTATTTTTATAATGCATAGTTTCTTTCTAATTATACATTCATAATCCAAAAAGCATCAGCAGGACATAACGATTTTGCTGCTTGAATAGTTTGCTCGTCATCTTCCAGTCAAAAGTCTCCATCCTTGTACAGTTAATTCATTATTTGTATAAGTCTTATAAAACTACCTCTCAAACTCAATAACTGTCTCATCGCTCCATGAGCAGAAGTGAAACTGATCCAGTTCAAAGCGTTTAAACGGTCAAACAATGATACTGTTTCTGAGTTTTGAATTTTCATAGATATTAAATTAAATATACACCACATTAAATACTGTTAATCTAACACACTTTATCTTTTTAAATTCATCTATAACTATATTTGTGAGGTTCACAATGTGTCATCATGTAACTGCAGGTGTTTTCATGGTCCATTGAGTGAAGTTTCAAATTTTTTAATGTGAACTAAAGCCCTGATCAAAAGAGACAACCAAAACAAAAATGGCAAAAAAGAACACAAAGACATAAAGTTACAACTGTATTTCATTTATTGAGTACATTTTAATAGAATCACCACTGAATGATAAAGCGCACATATAGTCTTGTATGAAACACACAAAGCAAAGCAAGAAGCTGGATGTGGAGAATGAAGGAGTCGCTCATGTGCTGTTAGTCTCCATGTGAGACATGAGTGAGAAGAGCAGCAGATCTACTCTGAACACTGATGTCTGGTCACGTGTCCAGTGATCTCAGTCTGGCCGCTCCGTGTGGCCTCACAGCTCACTGAGACGCCCTTCATCCACTCCTGCTCAGAGAGAGTCAGGCTGCTGCTCCAGCTGTACAGACCGTCCTTCTCCAGGAGCCCAGCGCTGCTCTCCTGAGACCTGCTGCTCCCGTCCACCTTCCAGCTCAGACTCCAGTCTGACGGGAAGCCCTTGTTGGCCACACACACCAGTGTCGCTGTCTTCTTTGAGGAGATCTCTGCACTGGAGGGCGGCAGGACGCTCACTTTAGGACGAGTGACGCCTGAAAAACACACAATAGTCAACTCAGTCAAAAGAAAGCATTTCTTTGCATTTTCCTTTCAAGTTTTTAAAAATGTATGACAAATTAATACAATGATAGCTTTTCTTGGCCAATTTAACAACATTAAACTGCATGTCAAATGAATAAATTTTTACAAAGCATGTGATCAGCAAACCAACGAAAGTCTGGTAAAATATAGTGATTTGAAGAGTCATTTTTGTTATTAACTTCAATTTAACTCATTTTTAATAAAAGCATCAAAAATCAGCAACCAACATAACTGCAGGAGTTAATTACAATGTTTGATGACAGCATGAGAAAATTGGGTACAAAAGTTTGTTCGGAAAAAATATCTGGCATAGCTATTATAATTAATTACAAATATAACATAACAATCTACAAATATTAACAAAAATACAATTAAGCATCCATAATTTCCAGTTTGATAATATCTACATGATTTACTTAAAAAATTAACACACTAATCTGAGAATTTAAGTTTAATTACTGTCTTAAATTTTCAAATAAAATCTGCGGTGCTAAAATGACAACTTAATGTAAATTTAATTTCAGTGCACATTTTTAACCATTTATAATTCAATTATCAATGAGGAAAAAAATATAAAATCAAGTTATTAAGAAATAACAGAAATGATTATAGTTCACTAATAAAAATAAGATCCCATGGCAATGAAAACCATATTTACAATGTTGACTGCCAAACATTAAGTGTGAATTAAAAATAAAAATGCATCCTTTCTATAGAGCAACAAAGTGTTTAACAGTCAGTTGTTGTATTAATAATATTAAATGATGATTTACTTACTGCCAACATCCAGTTTGGTGCCGCTGCCGAAAGTCAACCACAGTGATACAAACTAATAGAGCAGCTGAACAAAAACCTCCTGAACGCTTCACTAACTACACAAACACACATCAACTGAGTCTCCAACACATCGACCCACAGCACAAATTACTTTGATTTAATTCATGTGCTTTATGCAGTCTGCATTATTACTAAAGCATGAAACTTAATTTATGGGAAAAATAACGTTTTATATCATATGTGACGTGACTCACAAACTCAGTTGATTCAGTGACTGACAGAGACTCCTCATGTCTGTTAAAAACCTGCAGGAGCATCCATGGATTTGACATAAAAAATTAAGGAATCAACAGTCATGTTTCTATTCAACTACAATCAAAAATATTCTCAGGAGAGATTCAGGTTAATATACTAAAGTTGGTCTTGGAGATGCATTCAGAATTGAATGATCTAATATTATGAAAACACTTCAGTAATTGTATTTTGTTACTGTTAATGAGCGACTGTCTTCAGGTAAATGATCTGGAGTGTGTTTGCATATTGATCAGATGCTTCAGTGCTCTGAGAGTGTTTATAGTGCTGTGAGTTTAACACTTCATCACTGACACACACAACAATCTTCATCAACATGACCTTCATCATCTTCATCTGGACACTTTTATACTGCTTCATACTACAAGGTGAATAGTGTACATTTGAGATAAACATTAATTAAATTATTTTATAAAATGTCAGAAATAGATATATTAATGGACTAATATATGTTGTTGTTGTTGTTTTTTTCAGGGTGTAAAGCTCAAATCACAGTCACTCAGACTCCTTCAGTGAAAACTGCCACACCAGGAGAACATGTTGAGATTAGCTGTAAATTCAGTTCTGCTCCAGGCTGCAGCCCAAACCCCTGTGTGTCCTGGTACTTACAGAAACCTGGAGAAACTCCTAAACTCCTGATTTATTTAACAAGCAGCCGCCAGTCAGGAACTCCATCTAGATTCAGTGGCAGTGGATCTAACAGTGATTTCACTCTGACCATCAGTGGAGTCCAGACTGAAGATGCTGGACATTATTACTGTCAGAGTTACCACAGTGGTCCAGTGTTCACACAGTGATAAAGAGTCGTACAACAACCTCTGTCAGTCAGAGTCACAGTGACTGAACTGATACTGCAGTTGTTCAAACACTATCACTCACTACTGACACACACAGACCAAACACAGGAACTACACATGAGCTCAATACTTATGTTATGACTGAAATCAGCTCTATTAGAATGTGATCTGTCCTGTGACCAGGAGCGTTGCTAGGAATTCTGGGGCCCCTCAAAATCACACTCAGTAGGGGGGCTGTTACTCTGTTCTACTATTACCCTCTGTCCGACGCACCCTGCCTGTGACAGATGGGTATCATTCAAGCTCTGATTCTGAGACAAATTTATGTGAAATCAAACAACATTTTTCTCAGTTCCAGTGATGTAGTTTATGTGTTTTTTAGATTCTACTACAATCATGATAAACTACCACTCAAACTTCATAACTGTCTCATCACTCCATTAGCAGAAGTGAAACTGTTCCAGTTCAGAGCGTTGAACCAATCAAACAGTGAAACTGTGAGTTTGAGGTGTAAATCAGATTTGCATTGGCAGCTTTAGTGATTCTGATCGTCTCAGAATAGAGCAGCTCCGTCTCCAGTGACCATGTTCAAACCCCAAGAGCTTCAGTTCACATTTACTGCTAAATGCAGCTGTTCTCAACTTTTACAATTAAAACAAAACCATTTTCCAGAGTCTAACTAATGAAACAGTTTCAGCTGAACTCAAAATAATGCAACTAGTCATAAGCATCTTCTAGTGCTTACAAGAAAAGCTGCTGCACAAACAAAATGGCAAAATAGTGCATCTGTCTTCAGGTAAATGATCTGGAGTGTGTTTGCATATTGATCAGATGCTTCAGTGCTCTGAGAGTGTTTATAGTGCTGTGAGTTTAACACTTCTTTCATCACTGATAGCTTTCCTCTATTTTAACTGAAAGAACAACCAGCAAAAACATGATGATCATCATTGGCGTCTGTATCTGGACACTCATTCTTTCTGTTCAAGGTTCATTTACTCTATTAATAACTTAATGTGATTTATATGCATGTGTTTGATGGTAAAACTGATTTTATACTTGATACTTTATTAAATGTTGCTATAATTATCTTTTGAAAGAGACTACAGGACAGATTTCTGTGACTCAGACTCCCTCAGTATCAGCTGTTCAACCAGAAGAAACAGTTACTATAAACTGTAAGACTAGCAGAGGAATTGGAGATCGTTCACGGGGTTGTAGAGACTGTCTCGCCTGGTATCTGCAGAAACCTGGAGAAGCTCCTAAACTCCTCATTTATGACATAAGATCAAGGCAGTCAGGAACTCCATCTAGATTCAATGGCAATGGAGCAGATTATGGAACTGATTTCACTCTGACCATCAGTGGAGTCCAGACCGAAGATGCTGGACATTATTACTGTCAGAGTGTACACTGGATCAACAGTAACTGGGTGTTCAGTTCAAAAACCTCTGTCAGTCAGAGTCACAGTGACTGAACTGATACTGCAGCTGCTCAAACACTATCACTCTCTTCTATCACAGTTCACCACAGCAAACACTTCTGTAAACATACAAACCGGGCCAGATTTTTGTTTTATGGCATGGGCTATTTTAGTGTCTTTCGGTGATCAGCAAACTATTGAACTATTTAATTAAGTTATCCATGATATTTACCAACTACAAAAAACTCTTTACTTTCTTTGCTATATAACCTTTAGACCTGATCACAGTGAACCATATTGGGATCTTTCGACTGAAAAACCATTAAGCTCTGTAATCATTTTGTGACAATAATGACAGTAAACATATTGGCCATAAACAGATCTTATAAAAATTATTCACCTCTGTGGAAGTTTTTATGTGTTGTTGTTGCACATTATTATACCACAAAGAATTAATATGAGCTTTATTTTTAAGATCAACAAAGACATACAACTGGTATACTAATATTAATTGGTATATTAAAATATTAATTGTTAATTAATTTTGCATGATTATCCACATACTTCAAGTCAGTGTAGTATTTATTAGTTGATGCACTTTTGACAGTCCTTACAGCTTTGAGTCTGAGTGGATCTTGTAAGGCTTCTATCAGCGTTAAAGATCCAGTCATTGCATTTCTACCTAGAAAACTCAATCAGGTGTTTCTTTATGATTGACTGGTAATTAATCATTTACTCAAATAATTTGCACTTTTTTATCTATTTCAGATGGCTGAGCAAAAACAAACTGCTGTCAGTGTCTAAAAAGTAAAATACTCAATAGTAACTGTTTGTTTCTAAACTTTTGTATAAAATCAATACCACATTCACAATCATGCTGTTGATCTGATATTCCAAAGAAACTGAGCTCTTGCATGTCTGATGTTGTTTTATATCAGTGAAGGATTAAATTAACATGTGAACTCATTCAATATTTTCTTAAGTCTTAGTGAAACAACACAATAAACCAACTTCAAATTGTTGACATTTTCCAGAAGCATTTGCATAGAGATTCTGTTTTACATGAGCGTCACACGCTTCAGTGCTCTGCATGTGTTTATAACTCAAACATGAAACATGATCAGCAACTGTTTTTCACTATAACTAAACCTACAACCAGCAAAAATGACTTTCATCACCATATTGATCTGGACACTAGCAGTATTATGTGGAGGTTTGTGTCAGTAAATACATTACATACATTATTTACTTGTTATTTTTATGTGTTGTGAAGACATATGGTTGTAAAAGTGTTTGGGATTTCTGATCTTTTTCATTTGACAGAATCTATTGGGCAGGTGACAGTGACTCAAACTCCCTCAGCGCTGCTCGCTCAAACTGGACAATCAGTCACTGTAAACTGTAAAAGTAGCAGTAATCCAGAATGCTGTTATGGTGATGGAAAACCCGGTCTTAGCTGGTACTTACAGAAACCTGGAGAAGCTCCTAAACTCCTCATTTATTATACAAACCGCCTCCAGTCAGGAACTCCATCTAGATTCAGTGGCAGTGGATCTAACAGTGATTTCACTCTGACCATCAGTGGAGTCCAGACTGAAGATGCTGGACATTATTACTGTCAGAGTTACCACAGCAGTGGTCCAGTGTTCACACAGTGATAAAGAGTCGTACAAAAACCTCCGTCAGTCAGAGTCACAGTGACTGAACTGATACTGCAGCTGCTCAAACACTATCACTCACTACTGACACACACAGACCAAACACAGGAACTACATGTGTTTAAATCTTCAAGTCAAATCAGCTTTATTAACTGATCTGTCCTGTGACAGATATGTATTACTCAAATAGGCTCTAATTCTGAGACAAATTTATGTCAAATAAAACAAAAAACCCCACACATTTTTCCAGTTCCAGTGATGTAGAAACAAAAAAGAACAATGACAAAAAAGAACACAAAGACATAAAGTTACTGTATTTTATTTATTGGGTCAAGTTTAATAACATCACCACTGAATAATAAAGCACACACATAGTCTTGTATAAAAAGCAGAGCAGATGCAGATGAGAGCGACTGAAGCTGGATGTGGAGAATGAAGGAGTCGCTCATGTGCTGTTAGTCTCCATGTGAGACATGAGTGAGAAGAGCAGCAGATCTACTCTGAACACTGATGTCTGGTCAGGTGTCCAGTGATCTTAGTCTGGCCGCTCCGTGTGGCCTCACAGCTCACTGAGACGCCCTTCATCCACTCCTGCTCAGAGAGAGTCAGGCTGCTGCTCCAGCTGTACAGACCGTCCTTCTCCAGGAGCCCAGCGCTGCTCTCCTGAGACCTGCTGCTCCCGTCCACCTTCCAGCTCAGGCTCCAGTCTGACGGGAAGCCCTTGTTGGCCACACACACCAGTGTCGCTGTCTTCTTTGAGGAGATCTCTGCACTGGAGGGCGGCAGGACGCTCACTTTAGGACTAGTGATGCCTGACAAACACACAATAGTCAACTCAATCAAGACTAAGCATTTCTCTCCTTTCAAGTTTTAAAAAATTTATTTAAAAAATACATTATTAGTTTTCCTTTCCCATTTTAACAACAATTAAATGCAAGTCACCTGAATGTTTTTTTTTTTTTACAAAGCTTGTGATCAGCAAACCAATGAATGTTTGGTGAAATGAATTGATTTGAAGATTATTTTTCATTATCATTGTTAGTCGCTTTGAATAAAAGCATCAAAGATCAGATGTGAATAAACATATAAACTGCAGGGGTTTATTACAATGTTTAATGACAGCATGAGAAAACTGGTCACAAAAGTTTGTTCTAAAAAATGGAAAATATAACTTTTGTCTAGCATGTCTATTATAACTTTAAAAATAACTTCTACAAATATTAACAAAAATACATTTAACCATCCATAATTTCCAGTTTGAATATCTGCAGGCTTTACATAAAAAAATCAACACACTAATCTGAAAATGTAGGTTTAATTACTGTATTAAATTTGCATGTAAATTCTAAGTGGTGCCAAAATGACAACCAAATGTACATTTTATTTTAGTGCACATTTTTAAACATTTAAAATGTAACTATCAATGAAGAAAATAACAGAAATTATTATAGTTCACTATTACAGTCATGAAATCAAAGATGCCACAATGAAAATCATCCGTACAATGTTGACTGTCAAACATTCAATGCAAACTAAAACTAAATTAAATTAAAAAAAAAAAAAATTAGTTGAAAAGTGCATTCTTTCTATAGAGCAACAAAGTGTTTATCAGTCAGTTGTTGTATTAATAATCTTAACTGATGATTTACTTACTGCCAACATCCAGTTTGGTGCCGCTGCCGAAAGTCCACCACAGTGATACAAACTAATAGAGCAGCTGAACAAAAACCTCCTGAACGCTTCACTAACTGCACAAACACACATCAACTGAGTCTCTAACAAACACATCCACTCACAGCACAAAATGATTTACTTCATCTGCTTCATGCAGTCTGCATTATTACTAATTTACAAACTGAATTTATAAAAGTGAATGTTTTATATCATGTGTGACGTGACTCACAATCAAACTCAGTTGATTCAGCAATTGACAGAGACGTGTGTGATGATCCTCATGTCTGTCAAAATCCTGCAGGAAAATAAATGAATTAGGCATAAATTTTAGGAATTAAGAGTCATGTTTCTACTACAGTCAAAAATATTTTCAAAATCTCAGAAGAGAGTCGAGATAAAATACTAAAGCTAGATTTTAAGATTTATTCAGCAGTGAATGAGCTTATATAATTTATAACAGCTTGGCTATTAGAAGATAAAATATTGAAAGATTAATTTAGTAATTGTATATTGTGTCTATAAATAAGCGACTGGAGTGTGTTTGCATATTGATCAGATGCGTCAGTGCTCTGAGAGTGTTTATAGTGCTGTGAGTTTAACACTTCATCACTGACACACACAACAATCTTCATCAACATGACCTTCATCATCATCTTCATCTGGACACTTTTATACTGCTTCATAATACAAGGTGAACAGTATATACTTAAAAATCAATTGAAGTATATATAATTAAATATCACACTGCTTAAAAATATGGCAAATATATATTTTATGAACTCATAAATGTTTTGGTTTTCAGGGTTTAGAGCAACTCAGATCACAGTCACTCAGACTCCTTTGGTGAAAACTGCCACAGCAGGAGAACATGTTGAGTTGAGCTGTAAACTCAGTAAAAATTCAAACTGTGGCCCACCCTGTGTGGCCTGGTACTTACTGAAACCTGGAGAAGCTCATAAACTCATGATTTATAATGCTAACACACTCCAGTCAGGAACTCCGTCTAGATTCAGTGGCCGTGGATCTCACAGTGATTATACTTTAACCATCAGTGGAGTCCAGACTGAGGATGCTGGATATTATTACTGTCAGAGTTACTACTGGCTGAACAGTAAAAATGTGTTCACACAGTGATAAAGAGTCGTACAAAAACCTCTGTCAGTCAGAGTCACAGTGACTGAACTGATACTGCAGCTGCTCAAACACTATCACTCACTACTGACACACACAGACCAAACACAGGAACTACACATGTGCAAAAAACTGAAATCAGCTGTCTGGCATTATGACTTGGTCAGTTACAAAAAGGTTTGGCTCAGCTATAATCAGAGAAATTAGAGTTTTTATGTTTTGTTTTTAATTGTAGATTGTATTACTCGCATATTTTATTATAAAGTTATATAGTAAAGTTATTGTGTAGCATGTAGTCATTCAGGAACAAAACAAGGGATTGTCTTCATTAGTGACTCATTAAATAATTTATTCAAACGACTTGTTCAAAACACTGATTCAGGAACATTCTCTTGTTCAGAGACACGCTTTCTGTGTGGTTTGTTTGGAAATTACACTTGGCTGAACAAGAACAACTTAACTGACAGTGTTGTCTCTAAAATGTAAATCACTCAATATAAACTTCTTTAGTGAACTGTAGAAATAAAAAACTTGATGTGATGTATCAATAAAGGATTCTGAACTTGTAAAATGTTCCTTACGTCTGAAGAAAACAGCACATTAAACCAACTTAAACTTGTTGACATTTTCCTTAATTTGCATGAGAGTCTGTTTTACATACAGCGCTCTGTGTGTTTATAACTCTGTCAAACATCAAACATGATCAACAACAGATTTTGTTTTACTGTAACTGAACCTACAACCAAAAAAAATGACTTTCATCATCATATTGATCTGGACTTTAGCAGTATTATGTCGAGGTTTGTGTCAGTAAAGATATATTTGTTATGTGTTGTGAAGAAATATAGTTGTAAAAGTGTTTGTGATTTCTAAACTTTCTCATTTGACAGAATCTATTGGGCAGGTGACAGTGACTCAAACTCCCTCAGTGCTGCTCGCTCAAACTGGACAATCAGTCACTGTAACCTGTACACTTAACAGTGATGCAAACTGCTGTTACAATGGCAACCATTTTCTTAGCTGGTACTTACAGAAACCTGGAGAAGCTCCTAAACTCCTGATTTATGCAGCAATCAATCAACAATATGGAACTCCATCTAGATTCACTGGCAGCAGATCATCTGGGAGAGATTTTACTTTGACCATCAGTGGAGTCCAGACTGAAGATAACGGACATTATTACTGTCAGAGTAGACACTGGATCAACAGTAAAGATGTGTTCACACAGTGATAAAGAGTCGTACAAAAACCTCCGTCAGTCAGAGTCACAGTGACTGAACTGATACTGCAGCTGCTCAAACACTATCACTCGTTCAACAGTCAAGATTTTTATGGATAATAAATGAAATATAAATCATTCACTGAGTTTTCCATTTGCTACAGTAAATATGTTACGTTTTTTTCCAGCCATTTCTACATTTAATGTGTATAGCTTCTGGTGTCATCCACTACTAGCTATTTTTAGCTCTACAAAACAGCTGGTTTTGCTGCTTGATATTGCAAGCTGGTGTTTTGCACCATATTATGTTAATATTCTAATATTCTGATTCTGATATATTCATTTTTTTTTACTTATCTGATTTACTATTCATAACTAATTTCTCATGAGCAGAAGTGAAACTGTTCCAGTTCAGAGCATTTAACTGATCAAACAGTGAAACTGTGAGTTTGAGGAAAAAATCAGATTTGCATTGGCAGCTTTAGTGATTCTGATCGTCTCAGAATAGAGCAGCTCCGTCTCCAGTGACCATGTTCAAACCCCAAGAGGTTCAGTTCACATTTACTGCTAAATGCAGCTCTTCCTCAAAAGCAGCTGAAACTTTGGTATGAACAACACACTGATCATTGATGCAGGCAAACATATGTGTTGCAGTGGCGTGCACAGACCTCTGGAGGGGCAGGAGCAAAATGGCATTACGTGGGCAGAATTGCCTCTTCGGTAGAAATCGCGGAATCGCTAGTTGGCGCTGTGCATTAAAATCAGTGGAGAACAGTAAGAGGACAATGGGTCACTTATGTGCTATACAAGCTCTTAAAAATAAAAGTTTGCAGTGCCATAACACACAATTTTAGGTTAGAACCTTTCAGTGAATAGTTTATAAAAGAACAACATTTTTGTGTGTGTGTGCAGAACATATACACTTTTTTACTATAAAGAAACTTTTGTGGACTGGAAAGGTTTAATAGATGCTAACAAAAAACATATTTTTATAAGTGTGGGTTAATTCTAGACTTAACATTATATATAATGTTATATATTCAAGATGACATGTGAAACTGAAAATGCATGATTATAAAAAAGCATTATAGCAAGCTATATAATGAAAAACAGATGAACAGTAATTTTAAATATAAAGTGATATGAGGTTTTACAGTGTAAAATAAAATACAAGCACAGTATTACTCTCCCCGTCTACCTCATTCCTCTTTCTTGAGTATTAAACAAGAGGACTGTCTTCCCACCCAGAAACCTGGAAGAATTGTTTCCTTTATGGGATTTTTAAACCTGTGAAGAAGTTTGACTTCCTTTTTCTTTGAATCTTCCTCTGTCTCCACAGTGTAGAAGCAGAGCAGACCCGCGGGCTGATCCACATACACCCCTATAGTGCAGCACTGAGGCACGTCTGTTACCCTGCTGCTGATTCCTTTATGCCAGGCGTCATAGCAGGATCCGGCCCAACCCAGACCCCACGATTCCTCGTTCTCCCCGAGGCCGCAGGGACCATCGCTTGCCTTCCTTCCAGCACCCTCATATGCTGCTCCTACAACCACCCAGCCAGAGTACAACACCTCCCAATAACAGCGAGTTGCCCAGATAGACTCCTTACAAAGCACCTGTACACACACACACACACACACACACACACACACACACACACACACACACACACACACACACACATGTTGGGTTTACATGTTTTATGGGGACATTCCATAGGCGTAATGGTTTTTATACTGTAGAAACCGTATTTTCTATGGCCCTACACCTAAACCTAGCCCTCACAGGAGATTGTGCACACTTTTACTTCATCAAAAAAACTCATTGTGCATGATTTATAAGCCTGTTTCCTCATGGGGACCTGAGAAATGTCCCCACAAGGTCAAAATCTACTGGTATTCCTATCCTTGTGGGGACACACACACATGTAAACCCAACATGTGTGTGTGTGTGTGTGTGTGTGTGTGTGTGTGTGTGTGTGTGTGTGTGTGTGTGTGTGTGTGTGTGTGTGTGTGTGTGTGTGTTTTACCTGAGGACTGTGGTCAAATCTCTCTGGCCTGTCCAGGTAAGGACACACCTCATCTGTCATGCGGGACACTTTAGCCCCGCCCTCTGTCAGCCACAGCACCTTATTGGCAGTTTGTTCGTCCAATGAAATATTGATCCAGTCTAAGAGGAAAGAAACAGGTCAGTACTTTTTAAACTAGGCTACTGTTTGTTTGTTTGTTTATGTGAGTGACTCACATTTAAGCAGCTCCTCTCGGGACGTCGGCTCTGGGATGTTCGGCTCGTAAACTGGAAGCTTTTCTGAAGATAGTGAAATATGAAAATAGATTTAGATTTCGGCATAAATGTAATGTAAATACTGATAATTATCATGCAAACTGTGGTTTAGCACATCATACCGGCAGGAGTATTTCTGGCTTTGATTGTCCTTCCTGGAAGAAAACAGAAAAATATATATTTATATTATATTTTATTTTTTTGCAGCGCTATGTTGTTAGGGTGACAAAACGGTTTAAATCATCTTAATTTATTTTTATTTATTTTTTTTTTTTGCCAGATGTTCCGTCAATGTTAAAATTATTGAGCTGGCCAATCAAATCAAAGTAGGCATAGTTTACGCTCACGCAAGTAGAGCGCAACGCGTCAGCGTCAGGTTTAACGTTGAAAGAGAGTAAGCCAGGTAAGATGAAAGTAGCAAAACCTTTTTATATTTGACAACTGTTTTACGATAGAAATGATAAACGGTCGACAGTCAAACCCGAGGATGCAAAATACTCGATTTTGTTCTCAAATATATCGTTTTTTATTTAAAAAAAAGCGGTATCGTGTACGTCAATCATGTAATTCCTAAATGAATGTGACGAAACATAAACTTTTAGCTTTTTTAGCATTTTAGGCATACAAAAGTGTATATGTGTCCCCGGACCACAAAACAAATTTTTAATGCCTGTATAGGTTTTATTATGTTTTAGTTTTAATGTTAGTTTATTTGTAGTTGTTTTACATAAAATGAGAAATATTCGCAACTAACTGAAATAAAAATTGTTGCATATTTAGACCGAAATTTAGTTGCTTTATAATATTTTATGTATTTATAGTTAATATTTTAAAACTGAATTCTTCATTATCTGTACATACTATAATACAGTTAGTGTTACTGTACTGAGCTTTGTTTTTTTTTTTGTAGGCATTTGCTTTTTACTGTATGCTGTCTATAATTTTACAGCTAAATAATATAACATTAACACAAAAACACAAAAATAATACGTTTAAAATGTAGATCCTGCACATTTGACTACAGAAAAAACTTTCTGAGAGTTATTTCTTAGTTAGTTCTTAATTATAAAGTAATGCTTTACCTGTCTTCTTGATTTGATGTGCCATAATTGTTGTGCTTGAAGGCATTTTGATGGTGGAGTTTGTCTGTAATGTGTCTGGATGTGGTCCACGTCTTGTGTAAGATGCAGTGGCTCTTTTATAGCCAACATATAGTGCAGAGAGATGGACACATGGCCACTAGAAACCATAAGGAGGGCGTTTCCAATGTCACACTTTGGCCAAATAAAGGCAGCACATCAGAAAGACAAATGCACAGACAGACACATCACTGGAGCGGAGTAACGGACCACAAACTGGGTCAAATGACACACACACACACACACACACACACACACACACACACACACACACACACACACATACATATTACCTGCCTATCTAAATAGGGACTTTACACCAAGGTTAAAGTTAACTAAAACCATAAAAAAATTACTTAAAATCAGTTAAAAAAAAAAAAAAGTTACATTTATGAACCACATTTCAACTAAATGTACTAAAATTACTACTAAGATAGAAATAAAAATGACAAACTATAGGCACATTTATAAAAAATTTCTAAAACATTAAAAAATTATACGTATTATGCTAATTAGTAAAGATTTCCAAACCTAACCATAAAATTAAAACATATTTGCAGTATTTAATTTATTATTTATGAACCACATAAATAAAAAATTAAATCAGAAACTAAATAAAACCTATAATAGTATCTCAGTTATACTAAAATAACATGGTTTGCCACAAAATAAATATATATTAAATCATAAATATATGTATTATAATATAATACAAATAAGTAATGTAAAAACATAAATAACCTATACTTATTATGCTAACTAGTAAAGATTTCCAAGCCAAACCCTAAAATGAAAACATATTTACAGTATTTAATTTATTTATTTATTTGTGAACCACATTTCCACTCAATGTCCTAAAAAGAAATAATTAAATAATTAAAAAATATTTATATATCACTTATTTATATATTAAATAAAATATGAATTATTTCTATTTATAATTTACAATTTATACATAATTTGTAATTAATGTAAAAATAATTCAATATTTTTTAAATTTACAATTTATTCAGAATTTAATTCATAAAAAGGTGTAATTTTTAAAGAATTTATATATATATATATAGAATTATTGTATACATATACGTATATCATAATTTGTACTAATTATTATAAATTAGTGTTTTAATTCGTTTTTTTTAGTATTTCATTATTTATGAACCACATTTCCACTCAATGTCCTAAAAAGAAATTTAAAATTATTTTTAAAAATGTATTATTAGTTAAAAAACTTTATAGACAGTTTAAAAAATGTCAAAAATGCAGTATTAAGAAAACTTTCAAACTAAAATTAAAACAGTAATTAAAATGAATAAATTCTATAATAAATATATAATTATTAAATGCATTTTAATGCATTAATTATTTTTTTGCTTATTTATTTTTTGCCACATTTCTGTTTAAATTGAATTTTTGTTCAGATTTATCTGACCTTCTGTGACAGTTTACACATTATGTTTTTATCATGGTTGGGCCTGTCTGTTCCTGTTTTGCACCAAGCTAACAAAATTGTCTATCCTCCAAACCTAATCTTCACAGAAACATTTATGTCTTTTCCCTAAGATGTTATTAGGCCTTTTTCATTGTGGTGTTTGTTGACCTCCTGAGGACACAAATCGGCAAAGCTCACATTTGTGCGCATGTGAATGTCTCTAATGACAAAGTGACATTGAGAAAGTAACATGGAGTAGAGAAAACAAAGGAGAGTGTGTGTCTTTGTGTGTGTGATGCAGCTGGCACAACTGTGTAGTACCTTTCAGAATTGACAGATTAAATTCCACAGACTAATTCCACTCAAACACTTTTATAAGATATATGATACAGAGATTAGCAGGTCTAAAATACATGCATGCACTGCACAGAATGCATGTGATGTCTCCTCTGAAACTTTAACCTACCCGCAGAGCACTTATCCTTCACACAGCACCCTAAAGTAAACTAGTCAACATCCGTGGATGGCGATAGTATATCGTGGGTAATAAAACTTGTAAATAAACCAAGCAGTCACAGTTTTATCAATATTGAACAGACTGGAGCTTTAGGTTTTATATATATATATATATATATATATATATATATATATATATATAGTTTTATATATATAATTTGTGTTTCTTATTAAATTTTTTTATGTATAATTATTACATATTTGAAATTACAAATGTATAATTTATAAAGAATTGATCATTTTATTTATAATTATTTCATAAATTATAATTCACAAATATTTATATATTAAATAAAATATAATAAATTATTATAATTTACAATTTTTTCATACTTTATTTTATAAAAATGTGTAATTTTTAAAGAATTTAAAATTATATATCATTACTTATAATCACAAATATTTACATGTTTATAATATTTAATAAAATATTATAAATCATTTATAATCATTTATAATTTGTAATTATTATAAATTAGTATTTTTAATTTATAAATAGTATGCATTTTAAATGACAAATGTATATTTTATAAATATTTGTCATTTTTAAATAATTTATAAATCACATATTTATATATTAAATAAAATATGAATTATTTCTATTTATTAATTTACAATTTAATCCTAATTTAATTAATAAAATATCAATTTAATTTAATATAATTAAAATTAAGAATTTATAATTATATATATATATATATATATATATATATATATATATATATATATATATATAAAATTATTGTATACATTTATGCAATTTATTTATTTTTATTTATTACATTTATTTCTAAATCACAAATATTTTTATATTTAATTAAATAAATCATTTCATTTATAATTTGCAAAGTTTGTACAAGTTGTAATAATAATTGTAAATTTGTGTTTTTATTTACAATTTTTAATTTATAAATAGTACAAATTTTTTAAGAAAAATTTATAATTTATAAATATTTGTCATTTTTAGATAATTTATATATTTTATATAATTGTTTTATAAATGAATTAATTATTTATATTTATAATTTACAATTTATTCATAATTTGTAAATAATATAAAATATTATTTATTAATTTACAATTTATTCATAATTTATACAAATGTGTAATTTTTCAAGAATTTATAATTTGTATATATAGAATTATTGTATACATTTTATAAATCACAAATATTTATATATTTAATAACATAAATCATTTCATTTATAATTAGCTAATTATTAATAATTTGTAATAATTATTATAAATAAATGTTTTTTATTTACAAGTTTTAATTTATAAATAGTACAAATTTTAAATGAAAAATGTATTATAAATCACATATTTATATATTAAATAAAATATGAATTATTTCTATTTATAATTTACAATTTATTCATAATTTGTAAATAATATAAAAATATTATTTATTAATTTACAATTTATTCATAATTTATAAAAATGTGTAATTTTTCAAGAATCTATAATTTATATATATAGAATTATTGTATACATTTTATAAATCACAAATATTTATATATTTAATAACATAAATCATTTAATTTATAATTTGCTAATTATTAATAATTTGTAATAATTATTATAAATAAATGTTTTTTTATTTACAAGTTTTAATTTATAAATAGTACAAATTTTAAATGAAAAGTGTATTATAAATCACATATTTATATATTAAATAAAATATGAATTATTTCTATTTATAATTTACAATTTATTCATAATTTGTAATTAATATAAAAATAAGTAATTCATTATTTATTTATTTACTTATAATTAAAAATTTTGGTGCACAGTTTACAATAACATAACAATGTGTTATTATAACAAAAACATATAATTTCAAAACAGCCTTCCCAACCTTTACTGTAGCCAGTCAACAGTTTCGTATTATAACTAATGTGATGTGTATTCCATATATAAGAGCATTATTACTGGTCACTTTGCAGTGTGTTCACCTTTATTATTCTGACATGACGCCAGGGAATCACATTCACGATATTTATGACCGGCAGGACAATCAAACAAAGCCATTCTGCTTCTGTCTTTAGTGTGTTAAAATTAAAAAGATGCTTTCTGTAGCTATGACCATTTCTACTCAATCATCCAGTCACATTGTGGTGTTCAAGCCAAGTTTTCACTCTTTATATTTATATTTCCATTTTTTTCTTTATTTATTTGTCAACAGATTTATTTGTGATTCATGTCTTTATTTATCATTCTTTATTTCATCTTCTTCTCTGAATTTAGTTAAGGTTTCATGATTGCACCAGACTGTCAGTCTTTTCTAAAAATATAAATGCACAGAACTTCACAAGTAGACAGAAGTGAGATGCAGTGTGTGTTTGGTATGTATATGGCTGTCATTGAGCTGTCGTTACTGAAACAGAGCAGCCATCTGACAGCACATAAATCCTTCATGCATGTGTCCGATGTGTGTGTGCGTGCAAATGTGTTGAAAAGCCAAAGTGGTACAATGTCTCAAAGCTAAAATGACCTTCTCTAACCTGCTTAATGTGTGTGTGTGTGTGTGTGTGTGTGTGTGTGTGTGTGTGTGTGTGTGTGTGTGTGTGTGTGTGTGTGCATAAGTGATTGTGTGTGTCCGTGTGCAGTGTTACTTAGTAAAGCATTACAATATTGCGTTACTCCCTAAAAAGGTAACTAATTACATTACTTAGTTACTTTTAATGGAAAGTAATGTGTTATGTTACTTTTGCGTTACTTTTTACATCTGGACAGGGTTTGCCTGTTTGTTTTTAATATAAAAAGTACTATTTTTGGCAAATGTAAAAGCTCTTTCACACCAAAAGCCTCAGGCTAAATGGAAAAGTAAATGTATGTCTGTCTAGTAGAATGCATAAGAAGAAAGTTCAACACTCTTCAGCAAAAAAAAAAACTATGAAGCACAAATGTTAGTTTATCTTGAGTCATTTTTGCTTGTAGAGTTAAATTGGATTATTGAAGGTCAGCAGCAAAGACATTGGTTAATAAAATAGGTTTAAATTCATAAAAGATATTTGAATTGTTTAACATATTTAATTGCAGTTTTGCGTCATATTCTGAATTGCTTTTCACTCTTTTTAATCATTTTGAGAGATACTGAATCTGTTTATTTATTTTTTTGTGAGTGAGATGAATTAATGCATGTTCACAGTTATCCTAGAACTAAAGTTACATCTTACTCCTGATTTCTCTCAACATGGAGACAGGAGAGCTCTCAGTCAATAAATGGGGAAAAACTTTTTTTTTAAAAAAACTCTCATTTTCTCCCTCAACTTCAAAATCGTTCTACATTGCTGTTTTACCTTTTTTGTTAGGGGTATTTGATCTTCTTTGCAAACACTGGGTCGGTACTTCTGCAGCGATGAAAGATGATTTTGAAATAATTTTTGAAGTTTAGGGAGAAAATTAAATGGGAGTTTTTCGACGTACCCTAACTGTCAGGGATCAATTTGTTACAGAGCAAGACAAGACGAGCATTTGAGGAAAAAAAAAAAAAAAAAAAAATATATATATATATATATATATGTGTGTGTGTGTGACCCTGGACCACAAAACCAGTCATAAGGTTAAATTTTACAAAACTGAGATATATATATATATCATATGAAAGCTCAATAAATAAGCTTTCTATTGATGTATGGTTTGTTAGGATAGGACAATATTTGGCCGAGATACATCTATTTGAATATCTAGAATCTGAGGGGGCAAAAAAATCAAAATACTGAGAAAATCACCTTTAAAGTTGTCCAAATTAATTTCTTAACAATGCATATTACTAATCAAAAATTACATTTTGATAGGTTTACAGTAGGAATTTTACAAAAAATCTTAATGTAACATGATCTTTACTTAATTTCCTAATGATTTTTGACATTTAAAAAAAAAAATCAATAATTTTGACCCATACTATGTATTTTTGGCTATTGCTACAAATATACCCCAGCGACTTAAGACTGGTTTTGTGGTCCAGGGTCACATATATATAAATTGTGATTTAAAAAAATAACAGATCGTTTTGCTTGATAAGGCCCTTATTCCTCGGCTGGGATCGTTTACAACCGCATTTGGGATCGTTTGAAGCCGCATTTAAACTGCAATTTTAGAAGTCCACTATGTGGAGAAAAATCCTGAAATATTTTTCACAAAAAACATAATTTCTTTACGACGAAGAAAGAAAGACATGAAAATCTTGGATGACAAGGGCGTGAGTACATTATCTGTACATTTTTGTTGAACTTATAAACTCCTTTAAAAAGGTTTGTTTGATCTGCGCTCTCTACGGTACAGATGTAAATTAGCTTTTCATTTAGCCCAATTCTTATTCATTGTGCTTTTGGTGTGAAAGGCTTTTACATTTGTCAAAAATAGAAATTTATATTTTAAAAACAAACTAGCAAGCCCACCTGGATGAGAAAAAGTAATGCAAAAGTAACATAATATATTACTTTTCATAAAAAGTACCAAAGTAATGCAATTTGTTACTTTTTAGGGAGTAAATATATAATGCATTACTTTTTTTAAATTAACTTTCCCCAACACTTTGTGTGTGTTTGTGTACAGTAGTGACAAAATGTAAAATAAGGATTCATCTTTATTCCTGCATAAATTTGACCTAAAATGTGGATGCATATTAACTGATTAGAATGTTCACATATTTATATATCCAATAGAAAAATACTTTTTAATAATATACATTTAAATGTGCTGTTTATATCCTTTTTTGTTTACTGGACAAAGTGTGGGATCAAAATAGAATAACAATCGATTTGAATATGAGAATGTATAGGATTAACTGTGAAATACTGGGCCTTCCTAAAAGGTGGGACAGCCAGGGTATAAATCATGTCATTAAGTGCATGTGCCAAGAGAAAATCAAAAACCAGATCACTATGTTCAGAATGACAGAAACTCTGGCTGAATACTGTACACTGCACTGCCTCCTATGGTTTAAAAATAGTAAGTGCAACCGCAGACATTAGCCCACCACAAATGTCCAGTGAGTACTAGCTACTCCAAGTATTTTATGCATGCAGACATTCGCATTGCGAATACACTACCAGTCAAATGTTTTTGAACAGTAAAATTTGTAATGTTTGTTAAAGAAGTCTCTTTTGCTCACTAAGCCTGCATTTATTTGATCCAAAGTACAGCAAAAAAAAATTGAAATATTTTTTACTATTTAAAATAACTGTTTTCTATTTTAATATATTTTAAAATGTAATTTATTCCTGTGATCAAAGCTAAATTTTCAGCATCATTACTCATTTATTATTATTATTTAAAACAGTAAAAAAAAAGGTCAGGATTATTTGATAAATAGGTTAGAAAGATCAAAGGATCGGCATTTATCTGAAATAAAAAGCTTTTGATAAACTGTACTTTTACACACAAGCATCTGTTAAGACAGCTGTGAATATTAGTATTGTCATTTTACAGTTGTAATGTAAAAATAAAAATATTATTATAAAATCTTCATTATTATTTCAACAGTAATATGTTGTTTTACATTTTATATATATAATTTTTTATATTATTATTGTTTTTTTAATTAATGTTAATTATTATAATTATTTCTATTACTAAATTAAAATACATTTTACCTTAAAGTAAAATATTATAATAGTAATATTTCTTATTTTGTTTTTTAGTAATTTTTACTTTATGTATTTGTTTATTTAGTAATAATAATAATAATAAATAAACAAAAAAGTTTACAATAAATAAAATGTTTATTATTAAAGAAAATACACATGACTAAATAATAACTATTATTATTATTATTATATAGCCATATTTATATTGGCCAAACTGTAGAGCCTATCAAAACGCATATGGCAGATTTTATCAGAAAAATTGCAATATGTTTTTTACCCCAAATCATGCTGCCCTAGCAGAAACTCTCCTCCCAGATATTTGTTGATATGATTTACAATCGTATTTCAGACTAATTTCTGACTTGAATTCAGATGTTGTGCCATGACCTAATTCAAGCACTTTATATACATGACAACTCATAAATATGAATCATTTCACCAATAGCCAGTGGTATGGATGCGATGCTTCGCTTGCAGTATATGGAGTGTTTAAAGCAGTAGATCTTGCCCTTGCCAATGTATAGCTGTGTCAGTCTAAATGAGGTCAATCTCTGGATACATGACTCGCGTGCTTGTGTTCGGTGTGTAATGCAATGACACCTGCCATTGAAATCAGGTGCTGAGTGGAGAGCATGTGTGAGAGTGAGAGACGGAGAGAGAGTCAAGGACACGAGCATCACCTGCTCCACAGCCTCACACACGTCAGCATTACAGTCAGACTGGGGAAAAAATACTGCTTTAAAGGAGAGCTTCACTTCCAGAACAAAGATTTACAGATAATGTACTCACCCCCTTGTCATCCAAGATGTTCATGTCTTTCTTTCTTCAGTTGATAAGAAATTATGTTTCTTGAGGAAAACATTTCAGGATTTCTCTCCATATAGTGGACTGCCCCATATACTTGGTGCTCCCAAGTTTAAACTTTCAAAATGCAGTTTAAATGCAGCTTCAAAGGGCTCTAAACGATCCCAGCCGGGATCTTATCTAGCGAAACGATCTGTCATTTTCAAAACAAATTGACGATTTATATACTTCTTAACCTTAAATGCTCGATTTAGTACAATCAACTTAGCTGTTTAAGTCATTTAAACTTAAATTAAATCGAACTTATTTTATGAAGTTGAACATTTATTTTGATTAACTAAATTGAAACACCTCTATGCCATTTAAAATTTACAAATATTTTTTAAAATAAAATTTAATAAAAAAAACAAAAAAAACAACAATATATACACTACCAGTCAAAAGTTTTTGAACAGTAAGATTTTAAATGTTTTCTAAAGACCTGCATTTATTTGATCCAAAGTACAGCAAAAACAGTAAAATTTTCAGTATATTTTTTATTTAAAATAACTGTTTTCTATTTGAATTTATTTAAAAATAACAAAAATTTCCTGTGATCAAAGCTGAATTTTTATCTTCATTACTCGAGTCTTCAGTGTCACATGATCTTTCAGAAATCATTCTAATATGCTGATTCGCTGCTCAAAAAATGTTTATTATTATTATTATGTGGAAAACAGCTAAATAGAATTTTTTCAGGTTTCTTTGATGAATATAATGTTCAGAAGAACAGCATTTAACTGAAATAGAAATATTTTAACATTATAAATGTCTTTATCATCCCCTTTGATCAATTAAAATGTA